>NC_071096.1:41123683-41440350 GCF_027358695.1 Spea bombifrons | reverse complement strand
CTGTCTCTTACACTCTGTTACTGTCTCCTATACTCTGTTACTGTCTCCTATACTCTGTTACACTCTCTTACACTCTGTTACACCCTCTTACACACTGTTACTGTCTCTTACACTCTCTTACACTCTGCTACTGTCTCTTACATTCTGTTACTGTCACTTACACTCTGCTACTGTCTCTTACACTCTGTTACTGTCTCTTACACTCTGTTACTGTCTCTTACACTCTGTTACTGTCTCCTATACTCTGTTACTGTCTCCTATACTCTGTTACACTCTCTTACACTCTGCTGCTGTCTCATATACTCTGTTACTGTCTCTTACACTCTGTTACTGTCTCTTACACTCTCTTACACTCTCTTACACTCTGTTACTGTCTCTTACATTCTCTTACACTCTGTTACTGTCTCCTATACTCTGTTACCGTCTCTTACTCTCTGCTACTGTCTCTTACACAGGTTTACGATGTCTACGCGAAGAGATCCCAAGAGACGTTCACAGTATACTGAGATCATTCTGGACTATGTGATCCTAGAGGACGGTATATGCCATGTGACACTCTCTTACACTCTACTACACTCTACTACACTCTGCTACTGTCTCTTTCACTCTGTTACTGTCTCTTTCACTCTGCTACTGTCTCTTACACTCTGCTACTATCTCTTACGCTCTGTTACTGTCTCTTACACTCTACTACACTGTCATACACTCTGTTACTGTCTCGTACACTCTGTTACTGTCTCTTACACTCTGTTACTGCCTCCTATACTCTGTTACTGTCTCCTATACTCTGTTACTGTCTCTTACACTCTGTTACTGTCTCTTACACTCTGTTACTGTCTCCTATACTCTGTTACTGTCTCCTATACTCTGTTACACTCTCTTACACTCTGTTACACCCTCTTACACACTGTTACTGTCTCTTACACTCTCTTACACTCTGCTACTGTCTCTTACATTCTGTTACTGTCACTTACACTCTGCTACTGTCTCTTACACTCTGCTACTATCTCTTACGCTCCGTTACTGTCTCTTACACTCTACTACACTGTCATACACTCTGTTACTGTATCTTACACTCTGTTACTGTCTCGTACACTCTGTTACTGTCTCTTACACTCTTTTACTGTCTCCTATACTCTGTTACTGTCTCCTATACTCTGTTACACTCTCTTACACTTTGCTGCTGTCTCATATACTCTGTTACTGTATCTTACACTTTGTTACTGTCTCGTACACTCTGTTACTGTCTCTTACACTCTGTTACTGTCTCCTATACTCTGTTACTGTCTTTTACACTCTGTTACTGTCTCCTATACTCTGTTACTGTCTCCTATACTCTGTTACACTCTCTTACACTCTGCTGCTGTCTCATATACTCTGTTACTGTCTCTTACACTATGTTACTGTCTCTTACACTCTCTTACCCTCTCCTACACTCTGCTACTGTCTCTTACACCCTCTTACACTCTGTTACTGTCTCTTGCACTCTCTTACACTCTGTAACACTCTCTTACACACTGTTACACCCTCTTACACACTGTTACTGTCTCTTACGCTCTCTTACACTCTGCTACTGTCTCTTACCCTCTGTTACTGTCTCTTACACTCTGTTACTGTCTCTTAAACTCTGCTACTGTCTCCTACACTCTGTTACTGTCTCTTTCACTCTGCTACTGTCTCTTACACACTGCTACTATCTCTTACGCTCTGTTACTGTCTCTTACACTCTACTACACTGTCATACACTCTGTTACTGTATCTTACACTCTGTTACTGTCTCGTACACTCTGTTACTGTCTCTTACACTCTGTTACTGTCTCCTATACTCTGTTACTGTCTCTTACACTCTGTTACTGTCTCCTATACTCTGTTACTGTCTCCTATACTCTGTTACACTCTCTTACACTCTGTTACACCCTCTTACACACTGTTACTGTCTCTTACACTCTGTTACTGTCTATTTCACTCTGCTACTGTCTCTTACACTCTGCTACTATCTCTTACGCTCTGTTACTGTCTCTTACACTCTACTACACTGTCATATACTCTGTTACTGTATCTTACACTCTGTTACTGTCTCGTACACTCTGTTACTGTCTCTTACACTCTGTTACTGTCTCCTATACTCTGTTACTGTCTCCTATACTCTGTTACTGTCTCTTACACTCTGTTACTGTCTCCTATACTCTGTTACTGTCTCCTATACTCTGTTACACCCTCTTACACACTGTTACTGTCTCTTACACTCTGCTACTGTCTCTTACATTCTGTTACTGTCACTTACACTCTGCTACTGTCTCTTACACTCTGTTACTGTCTATTTCACTCTGCTACTGTCTCTTACACTCTGCTACTATCTCTTACGCTGTGTTACTGTCTCTTACACTCTACTACACTGTCATACACTCTGTTACTGTATCTTACACTCTGTTACTGTCTCGTACACTCTGTTACTGTCTTTTACACTCTGTTACTGTCTCCTATACTCTGTTACTGTCTCTTACACTCTGTTACTGTCTCCTATACTCTGTTACTGTCTCCTATACTCTGTTACACTCTCTTACACTCTGCTGCTGTCTCATATACTCTGTTACTGTCTCTTACACTCTTTTACCCTCTCCTACACTCTGCTACTGTCTCTTACACCCTCTTACACTCTGTTACTGTCTCTTACACTCTCTTACACTCTGTTACACTCTCTTACACGCTGTTACACCCTCTTACACACTGTTACTGTCTCTTACACTCTCTTACACTCTGCTACTGTCTCTTACCCTCTGTTACTGTCTCTTACACTCTGCTACTGTCTCCTACACTCTGTTACTGTCTCTTTCACTCTGCTACTGTCTCTTACACTCTCTTACACTCTGTTACTGTCTCTTACATTCTCTTACACTCTGTTACTGTCTCCTATACTCTGTTACCGTCTCTTACTCTCTGCTACTGTCTCTTACACAGGTTTACGATGTCTACGCGAAGAGATCCCCAGAGACGTTCACAGTATACTGAGATCATTCTGGACTATGTGATCCTAGAGGACGGTATATGCCATGTGACACTCTCTTACACTCTACTACACTCTACTACACTCTGCTACTGTCTCTTTCACTCTGTTACTGTCTCTTTCACTCTGCTACTGTCTCTTACACTCTGCTACTATCTCTTACGCTCTGTTACTGTCTCTTACACTCTACTACACTGTCATACACTCTGTTACTGTATCTTACACTCTGTTACTGTCTCGTACACTCTGTTACTGTCTCTTACACTCTGTTACTGCCTCCTTTACTCTGTTACTGTCTCCTATACTCTGTTACTGTCTCTTACACTCTGATACTGTCTCCTATACTCTGTTACTGTCTCCTATACTCTGTTACACTCTCTTACACTCTGTTACACCCTCTTACACACTGTTACTGTCTCTTACATTCTGTTACTGTCACTTACACTCTGCTACTGTCTCTTACACTCTGTTACTGTCTATTTCACTCTGCTACTGTCTCTTACCCTCTGTTACTGTCTCTTACACTCTGCTACTGTCTCCTACACTCTGTTACTGTCTCTTTCACTCTGCTACTGTCTCTTACACTCTGCTACTATCTCTTACGCTCTGTTACTGTCTCTTACACTCTACTACACTGTCATACACTCTGTTACTGTATCTTACACTCTGTTACTGTCTCGTACACTCTGTTACTGTCTCTTACACTCTGTTACTGCCTCCTATACTCTGTTACTGTCTCCTATACTCTGTTACTGTCTCTTACACTCTGTTACTGTCTCCTATACTCTGTTACTGTCTCCTATACTCTGTTACACTCTCTTACACTCTGTTACACCCTCTTACACACTGTTACTGTCTCTTACACTCTGCTACTGTCTCTTACATTCTGTTACTGTCACTTACACTCTGCTACTGTCTCTTACACTCTGTTACTGTCTCTTACACTCTGTTACTGTCTCTTGCACTCTGTTACTGTCTCCTATACTCTGTTACTGTCTCCTATACTCTGTTACACTCTCTTACACTCTGCTGCTGTCTCATATACTCTGTTACTGTCTCTTACACTCTGTTACTGTCTCTTACACTCTCTTACACTCTCTTACACTCTGTTACTGTCTCTTACATTCTCTTACACTCTGTTACTGTCTCCTATACTCTGTTACCGTCTCTTACTCTCTGCTACTGTCTCTTACACAGGTTTACGATGTCTACGCGAAGAGATCCCCAGAGACGTTCACAGTATACTGAGATCATTCTGGACTATGTGATCCTAGAGGACGGTATATGCCATGTGACACTCTCTTACACTCTACTACACTCTGCTACTGTCTCTTACGCTCTGTTACTGTCTCTTACACTCTACTACACTGTCATACACTCTGTTACTGTATCTTACACTCTGTTACTGTCTCGTACACTCTGTTACTGTCTCTTACACTCTGTTACTGCCTCCTTTACTCTGTTACTGTCTCCTATACTCTGTTACTGTCTCTTACACTCTGTTACTGTCTCCTATACTCTGTTACTGTCTCCTATACTCTGTTACACTCTCTTACACTCTGTTACACCCTCTTACACACTGTTACTGTCTCTTACACTCTCTTACACTCTGCTACTGTCTCTTACATTCTGTTACTGTCACTTACACTATGCTACTGTCTCTTACACTCTGTTACTGTCTATTTCACTCTGCTACTGTCTCCTACCCTCTGTTACTGTCTCTTACACTCTGCTACTGTCTCCTACACTCTGTTACTATCTCTTTCACTCTGCTACTGTCTCTTACACTCTGCTACTATCTCTTACGCTCTGTTACTGTCTCTTACACTCTACTACACTGTCATACACTCTGTTACTGTATCTTACACTCTGTTACTGTCTCGTACACTCTGTTACTGTCTCCTATACTCTGTTACTGTCTCATATACTCTGTTACACTCTCTTACACTCTGTTACACCCTCTTACACACTGTTACTGTCTCTTACACTCTCTTACACTCTGCTACTGTCTCTTACATTCTGTTACTGTCACTTACACTCTGCTACTGTCTCTTACACTCTGTTACTGTCTATTTCACTCTGCTACTGTCTCTTACACTCTGCTACTATCTCTTACGCTCCGTTACTGTCTCTTACACTCTACTACACTGTCATACACTCTGTTACTGTATCTTACACTCTGTTACTGTCTCGTACACTCTGTTACTGTCTCTTACACTCTTTTACTGTCTCCTATACTCTGTTACTGTCTCCTATACTCTGTTACACTCTCTTACACTCTGCTGCTGTCTCATATACTCTGTTACTGTATCTTACACTCTGTTACTGTCTCGTACACTCTGTTACTGTCTCTTACACTCTGTTACTGTCTCCTATACTCTGTTACTGTCTTTTACACTCTGTTACTGTCTCCTATACTCTGTTACTGTCTCCTATACTCTGTTACACTCTCTTACACTCTGCTGCTGTCTCATATACTCTGTTACTGTCTCTTACACTATGTTACTGTCTCTTACACTCTCTTACCCTCTCCTACACTCTGCTACTGTCTCTTACACCCTCTTACACTCTGTTACTGTCTCTTGCACTCTCTTACACTCTGTAACACTCTCTTACACGCTGTTACACCCTCTTACACACTGTTACTGTCTCTTACACTCTCTTACACTCTGCTACTGTCTCTTACCCTCTGTTACTGTCTCTTACACTCTGTTACTGTCTCTTACACTCTCCTACTGTCTCCTACACTCTGCTACTGTCTCCTACACTCTGTTACTGTCTCTTTCACTCTGCTACTGTCTCTTACACACTGCTACTATCTCTTACGCTCTGTTACTGTCTCTTACACTCTACTACACTGTCATACACTCTGTTACTGTATCTTACACTCTGTTACTGTCTCGTACACTCTGTTACTGTCTCTTACACTCTGTTACTGTCTCCTATACTCTGTTACTGTCTCTTACACTCTGTTACTGTCTCCTATACTCTGTTACTGTCTCCTATACTCTGTTACACTCTCTTACACTCTGTTACACCCTCTTACACACTGTTACTGTCTCTTACACTCTGTTACTGTCTATTTCACTCTGCTACTGTCTCTTACACTCTGCTACTATCTCTTACGCTCTGTTACTGTCTCTTACACTCTACTACACTGTCATATACTCTGTTACTGTATCTTACACTCTGTTACTGTCTCGTACACTCTGTTACTGTCTCTTACACTCTGTTACTGTCTCCTATACTCTGTTACTGTCTCCTATACTCTGTTACTGTCTCTTACACTCTGTTACTGTCTCCTATACTCTGTTACTGTCTCCTATACTCTGTTACACTCTCTTACACTCTGTTACACCCTCTTACACACTGTTACTGTCTCTTACACTCTGCTACTGTCTCTTACATTCTGTTACTGTCACTTACACTCTGCTACTGTCTCTTACACTCTGTTACTGTCTATTTCACTCTGCTACTGTCTCTTACACTCTGCTACTATCTCTTACGCTGTGTTACTGTCTCTTACACTCTGCTACTATCTCTTACGCTGTGTTACTGTCTCTTACACTCTACTACACTGTCATACACTCTGTTACTGTATCTTACACTCTGTTACTGTCTCGTACACTCTGTTACTGTCTTTTACACTCTGTTACTGTCTCCTATACTCTGTTACTGTCTCTTACACTCTGTTACTGTCTCCTATACTCTGTTACTGTCTCCTATACTCTGTTACACTCTCTTACACTCTGCTGCTGTCTCATATACTCTGTTACTGTCTCTTACACTCTTTTACCCTCTCCTACACTCTGCTACTGTCTCTTACACCCTCTTACACTCTGTTACTGTCTCTTACACTCTCTTACACTCTGTTACACTCTCTTACACGCTGTTACACCCCCTTACACACTGTTACTGTCTCTTACACTCTCTTACACTCTGCTACTGTCTCTTACCCTCTGTTACTGTCTCTTACACTCTGCTACTGTCTCCTACACTCTGTTACTGTCTCTTTCACTCTGCTACTGTCTCTTACACTCTGTTACACTCTCTTACACTCTGTTACTGTCTCTTACATTCTCTTACACTCTGTTACTGTCTCCTATACTCTGTTACCGTCTCTTACTCTCTGCTACTGTCTCTTACACAGGTTTACGATGTCTACGCGAAGAGATCCCCAGAGACGTTCACAGTATACTGAGATCATTCTGGACTATGTGATCCTAGAGGACGGTATATGCCATGTGACACTCTCTTACACTCTACTACACTCTACTACACTCTGCTACTGTCTCTTTCACTCTGTTACTGTCTCTTTCACTCTGCTACTGTCTCTTACACTCTGCTACTATCTCTTACGCTCTGTTACTGTCTCTTACACTCTACTACACTGTCATACACTCTGTTACTGTATCTTACACTCTGTTACTGTCTCGTACACTCTGTTACTGTCTCTTACACTCTGTTACTGCCTCCTTTACTCTGTTACTGTCTCCTTTACTCTGTTACTGTCTCCTATACTCTGTTACTGTCTCTTACACTCTGTTACTGTCTCCTATACTCTGTTACTGTCTCCTATACTCTGTTACACTCTCTTACACTCTGTTACACCCTCTTACACCCTCTTACACACTGTTACTGTCTCTTACACTCTCTTACACTCTGCTACTGTCTCTTACATTCTGTTACTGTCACTTACACTCTGCTACTGTCTCTTACACTCTGTTACTGTCTATTTCACTCTGCTACTGTCTCTTACCCTCTGTTACTGTCTCTTACACTCTGCTACTGTCTCCTACACTCTGTTACTGTCTCTTTCACTCTGCTACTGTCTCTTACACTCTGCTACTATCTCTTACGCTCTGTTACTGTCTCTTACACTCTACTACACTGTCATACACTCTGTTACTGTATCTTACACTCTGTTACTGTCTCGTACACTCTGTTACTGTCTCTTACACTCTGTTACTGCCTCCTATACTCTGTTACTGTCTCCTATACTCTGTTACTGTCTCTTACACTCTGTTACTGTCTCCTATACTCTGTTACTGTCTCCTATACTCTGTTACACTCTCTTACACTCTGTTACACCCTCTTACACACTGTTACTGTCTCTTACACTCTCTTACACTCTGCTACTGTCTCTTACATTCTGTTACTGTCACTTACACTCTGCTACTGTCTCTTACACTCTGTTACTGTCTCTTACACTCTGTTACTGTCTCTTACACTCTGTTACTGTCTCCTATACTCTGTTACTGTCTCCTATACTCTGTTACACTCTCTTACACTCTGCTGCTGTCTCATATACTCTGTTACTGTCTCTTACACTCTGTTACTGTCTCTTACACTCTCTTACACTCTCTTACACTCTGTTACTGTCTCTTACATTCTCTTACACTCTGTTACTGTCTCCTATACTCTGTTACCGTCTCTTACTCTCTGCTACTGTCTCTTACACAGGTTTACGATGTCTACGCGAAGAGATCCCCAGAGACGTTCACAGTATACTGAGATCATTCTGGACTATGTGATCCTAGAGGACGGTATATGCCATGTGACACTCTCTTACACTCTACTACACTCTACTACACTCTGCTACTGTCTCTTTCACTCTGTTACTGTCTCTTTCACTCTGCTACTGTCTCTTCCACTCTGCTACTATCTCTTACGCTCTGTTACTGTCTCTTACACTCTACTACACTGTCATACACTCTGTTACTGTATCTTACACTCTGTTACTGTCTCGTACACTCTGTTACTGTCTCTTACACTCTGTTACTGCCTCCTTTACTCTGTTACTGTCTCCTATACTCTGTTACTGTCTCTTACACTCTGTTACTGTCTCCTATACTCTGTTACTGTCTCCTATACTCTGTTACACTCTCTTACACTCTGTTACACCCTCTTACACACTGTTACTGTCTCTTACACTCTCTTACACTCTGCTACTGTCTCTTACATTCTGTTACTGTCACTTACACTCTGCTACTGTCTCTTACACTCTGTTACTGTCTATTTCACTCTGCTACTGTCTCTTACCCTCTGTTACTGTCTCTTACACTCTGCTACTGTCTCCTACACTCTGTTACTGTCTCTTTCACTCTGCTACTGTCTCTTACACTCTGCTACTATCTCTTACGCTCTGTTACTGTCTCTTACACTCTACTACACTGTCATACACTCTGTTACTGTATCTTACACTCTGTTACTGTCTCTTACACTCTGTTACTGTCTCCTATACTCTGTTACTGTCTCAGATACTCTGTTACACTCTCTTACACTCTGTTACACCCTCTTACACACTGTTACTGTCTCTTACACTCTCTTACACTCTGCTACTGTCTCTTACATTCTGTTACTGTCACTTACACTCTGCTACTGTCTCTTACACTCTGTTACTGTCTATTTCACTCTGCTACTGTCTCTTACACTCTGCTACTATCTCTTACGCTCCGTTACTGTCTCTTACACTCTACTACACTGTCATACACTCTGTTACTGTATCTTACACTCTGTTACTGTCTCGTACACTCTGTTACTGTCTCTTACACTCTTTTACTGTCTCCTATACTCTGTTACTGTCTCCTATACTCTGTTACACTCTCTTACACTCTGCTGCTGTCTCATATACTCTGTTACTGTATCTTACACTCTGTTACTGTCTCGTACACTCTGTTACTGTCTCTTACACTCTGTTACTGTCTCCTATACTCTGTTACTGTCTTTTACACTCTGTTACTGTCTCCTATACTCTGTTACTGTCTCCTATACTCTGTTACACTCTCTTACACTCTGCTGCTGTCTCATATACTCTGTTACTGTCTCTTACACTATGTTACTGTCTCTTACACTCTCTTACCCTCTCCTACACTCTGCTACTGTCTCTTACACCCTCTTACACTCTGTTACTGTCTCTTGCACTCTCTTACACTCTGTAACACTCTCTTACACGCTGTTACACCCTCTTACACACTGTTACTGTCTCTTACACTCTCTTACACTCTGCTACTGTCTCTTACCGTCTGTTACTGTCTCTTACACTCTGCTACTGTCTCCTACACTCTGTTACTGTCTCTTTCACTCTGCTACTGTCTCTTACACACTGCTACTATCTCTTACGCTCTGTTACTGTCTCTTAGACTCTACTACACTGTCATACACTCTGTTACTGTATCTTACACTCTGTTACTGTCTCCTATACTCTGTTACTGTCTCTTACACTCTGTTACTGTCTCCTATACTCTGTTACTGTCTCCTATACTCTGTTACACTCTCTTACACTATGTTACACCCTCTTACACACTGTTACTGTCTCTTACACTCTCTTACACTCTGCTACTGTCTCTTACATTCTGTTACTGTCACTTACACTCTGCTACTGTCTCTTACACTCTGTTACTGTCTATTTCACTCTGCTACTGTCTCTTACACTCTGCTACTATCTCTTACGCTCTGTTACTGTCTCTTACACTCTACTACACTGTCATACACTCTGTTACTGTCTCGTACACTCTGTTACTGTCTCTTACACTCTGTTACTGTCTCCTATACTCTGTTACTGTCTCTTACACTCTGTTACTGTCTCCTATACTCTGTTACTGTCTCCTATACTCTGTTACACTCTCTTACACTCTGTTACACCCTCTTACACACTGTTACTGTCTCTTACACTCTCTTACACTCTGCTACTGTCTCTTACATTCTGTTACTGTCACTTACACTCTGCTACTGTCTCTTACACTCTGTTACTGTCTATTTCACTCTGCTACTGTCTCTTACCCTCTGTTACTGTCTCTTACACTCTGCTACTGTCTCCTACACTCTGTTACTGTCTCTTTCACTCTGCTACTGTCTCTTACACTCTGCTACTATCTCTTACGCTCTGTTACTGTCTCTTACACTCTACTACACTGTCATACACTCTGTTACTGTATCTTACACTCTGTTACTGTCTCGTACACTCTGTTACTGTCTCCTATACTCTGTTACTGTCTCCTATACTCTGTTACACTCTCTTACACTCTGTTACACCCTCTTACACACTGTTACTGTCTCTTACACTCTCTTACACTCTGCTACTGTCTCTTACATTCTGTTACTGTCACTTACACTCTGCTACTGTCTCTTACACTCTGTTACTGTCTATTTCACTCTGCTACTGTCTCTTACACTCTGTTACTGTCTATTTCACGCTGCTACTGTCTCTTACACTCTGCTACTATCTCTTACGCTCTGTTACTGTCTCTTACACTCTACTACACTGTCATACACTCTGTTACTGTATCTTACACTCTGTTACTGTCTCGTACACTCTGTTACTGTCTCTTACACTCTGTTACTGTCTCCTATACTCTGTTACTGTCTTTTACACTCTGTTACTGTCTCCTATACTCTGTTACTGTCTCCTATACTCTGTTACACTCTCTTACACTCTGCTGCTGTCTCATATACTCTGTTACTGTCTCTTACACTATGTTACTGTCTCTTACACTCTCTTACCCTCTCCTACACTCTGCTACTGTCTCTTACACCCTCTTACACTCTGTTACTGTCTCTTACACTCTCTTACACTCTGTTACACTCTCTTACACGCTGTTACACCCTCTTACACACTGTTACTGTCTCTTACCCTCTGTTACTGTCTCTTACACTCTGCTACTGTCTCCTACACTCTGTTACTGTCTCTTTCACTCTGCTACTGTCTCTTACACTCTGCTACTATCTCTTACGCTCTGTTACTGTCTCTTACACTCTACTACACTGTCATACACTCTGTTACTGTATCTTACACTCTGTTACTGTCTCTTACACTTTGTTACTGTCTCCTATACTCTGTTACTGTCTCCTATACTCTGTTACTGTTTCTTACACTCTGTTACTGTCTCCTATACTCTGTTACTGTCTCCTATACTCTGTTACACTCTCTTACACTCTGTTACACCCTCTTACACACTGTTACTGTCTCTTACACTCTCTTACACTCTGCTACTGTCTCTTACATTCTGTTACTGTCACTTACACTCTGCTACTGTCTCTTACACTCTGTTACTGTCTATTTCACTCTGCTACTGTCTCTTACACTCTGCTACTATCTCTTACGCTCTGTTACTGTCTCTTACACTCTACTACACTGTCATACACTCTGTTACTGTCTCGTACACTCTGTTACTGTCTCTTACACTCTTTTACTGTCTCCTATACTCTGTTACTGTCTCTTACACTCTGTTACTGTCTCTTACACTCTGTTACTGTCTCCTATACTCTGTTACTGTCTCCTATACTCTGTTACACTCTCTTACACTCTGCTGCTGTCTCATATACTCTGTTACTGTATCTTACACTCTGTTACTGTCTCGTACACTCTGTTAATGTCTCTTACACTCTGTTACTGTCTCCTATACTCTGTTACTGTATTTTACACTCTGTTACTGTCTCCTATACTCTGTTACTGTCTCCTATACTCTGTTACACTCTCTTACACGCTGTTACACCCTCTTACACACTGTTACTGTCTCTTACACTCTCTTACACTCTGCTACTGTCTCTTACCCTCTGTTACTGTCTCTTACACTCTGCTACTGTCTCCTACACTCTGTTACTGTCTCTTTCACTCTGCTACTGTCTCTTACACACTGCTACTATCTCTTACGCTCTGTTACTGTCTCTTAGACTCTACTACACTGTCATACACTCTGTTACTGTATCTTACACTCTGTTACTGTCTCGTACACTCTGTTACTGTCTCTTACACTCTGTTACTGTCTCCTATACTCTGTTACTGTCTCTTACACTCTGTTACTGTCTCCTATACTCTGTTACTGTCTCCTATACTCTGTTACACTCTCTTACACTCTGTTACACCCTCTTACACACTGTTACTGTCTCTTACACTCTCTTACACTCTGCTACTGTCTCTTACATTCTGTTACTGTCACTTACACTCTGCTACTGTCTCTTACACTCTGTTACTGTCTATTTCACTCTGCTACTGTCTCTTACACTCTGCTACTATCTCTTACGCTCTGTTACTGTCTCTTACACTCTACTACACTGTCATACACTCTGTTACTGTCTCGTACACTCTGTTACTGTCTCTTACACTCTGTTACTGTCTCCTATACTCTGTTACTGTCTCTTACACTCTGTTACTGTCTCCTATACTCTGTTACTGTCTCCTATACACTGTTACTGTCTCCTATACTCTGTTACACTCTCTTACACTCTGTTGCTGTCTCATATACTCTGTTACTGTCTCTTACACTCTGTTACTGTCTCTTACACTCTCTTACACGCTGTTACACTCTCTTACACGCTGTTACACCCTGTTACACACTGTTACTGTCTGTTACACTCTCTTACACTCTGCTACTGTCTCTTACACTCTGTTACTGTCTCTTACACTCTGCTACTGTCTCTTACACTCTGTTACTGTCTCTTTCACTCTGCTACTGTCTCCTATACTCTGTTACTGTCTCCTATACTATGTTACACCCTCTTACACACTGTTACTGTCTCTTACACTCTCTTACTCTCTGTTACTGTCACTTACACTCTGCTACTGTCTCTTACACTCTGTTACTGTCTATTTCACGCTGCTACTGTCTCTTACACTCTGCTACTATCTCTTACGCTCTGTTACTGTCTCTTACACTCTACTACACTGTCATACACTCTGTTACTGTATCTTACACTCTGTTACTGTCTCGTACACTCTGTTACTGTCTCTTACACTCTGTTACTGTCTCCTATACTATGTTACTGTCTTTTACACTCTGTTACTGTCTCCTATACTCTGTTACTGTCTCCTATACTCTGTTACACTCTCTTACACTCTGTTACACCCTCTTACACACTGTTACTTTCTCTTACACTCTCTTACACTCTGCTACTGTCCTTTACATTCTGTTACTGTCACTTACACTCTGCTACTGTCTCTTACACTCTGTTACTGTCTATTTCACTCTGCTACTGTCTCTTACCCTCTGTTACTGTCTCTTACACTCTGCTACTGTCTCCTACACTCTGTTACTGTCTCTTTCACTCTGCTACTGTCTCTTACACTCTGCTACTATCTCTTACGCTCTGTTACTGTCTCTTACACTCTACTACACTGTCATACACTCTGTTACTGTATCTTACACTCTGTTACTGTCTCTTACACTCTGTTACTGTCTCCTATACTCTGTTACTGTCTCATATACTCTGTTACACTCTCTTACACTCTGTTACACCCTCTTACACACTGTTACTGTCTCTTACACTCTCTTACACTCTGCTACTGTCTCTTACCCTCTGTTACTGTCTCTTACACTCTGCTACTGTCTCCTACACTCTGTTACTGTCTCTTTCACTCTGCTACTGTCTCTCACACTCTGTTACACTCTCTTACACTCTGTTACTGTCTCTTACATTCTCTTACACTCTGTTACTGTCTCCTATACTCTGTTACCGTCTCTTACTCTCTGCTACTGTCTCTTACACAGGTTTACGATGTCTACACGAAGAGATCCCCAGAGACGTTCACAGTATACTGAGATCATTCTGGACTATGTGATCCTAGAGGACGGTATATGCCATGTGACACTCTCTTACACTCTACTACACTCTACTACACTCTGCTACTGTCTCTTTCACTCTGTTACTGTCTCTTTCACTCTGTTACTGTCTCTTTCACTCTGCTACTGTCTCTTACACTCTGCTACTATCTCTTACGCTCTGTTACTGTCTCTTACACTCTACTACACTGTCATACACTCTGTTACTGTATCTTACACTCTGTTACTGTCTCGTACACTCTGTTACTGTCTCTTACACTCTGTTACTGCCTCCTTTACTCTGTTACTGTCTCCTATACTCTGTTACTGTCTCTTACACTCTGTTACTGTCTCCTATACTCTGTTACTGTCTCCTATACTCTGTTACACTCTCTTACACTCTGTTACACCCTCTTACACACTGTTACTGTCTCTTACACTCTCTTACACTCTGCTACTGTCTCTTACATTCTGTTACTGTCACTTACACTCTGCTACTGTCTCTTACACTCTGTTACTGTCTATTTCACTCTGCTACTGTCTCTTACCCTCTGTTACTGTCTCTTACACTCTGCTACTGTCTCCTACACTCTGTTACTGTCTCTTTCACTCTGCTACTGTCTCTTACACTCTGCTACTATCTCTTACGCTCTGTTACTGTCTCTTACACTCTACTACACTGTCATACACTCTGTTACTGTATCTTACACTCTGTTACTGTCTCGTACACTCTGTTACTGTCTCTTACACTCTGTTACTGCCTCTTACACTCTGTTACTGCCTCCTATACTCTGTTACTGTCTCCTATACTCTGTTACTGTCTCTTACACTCTGTTACTGTCTCCTATACTCTGTTACTGTCTCCTATACTCTGTTACACTCTCTTACACTCTGTTACACCCTCTTACACACTGTTACTGTCTCTTACACTCACTTACACTCTGCTACTGTCTCTTACACTCTGTTACTGTCTCTTACACTCTGTTACTGTCTCCTATACTCTGTTACACTCTCTTACACTCTGCTGCTGTCTCATATACTCTGTTACTGTCTCTTACACTCTGTTACTGTCTCTTACACTCTCTTACACTCTGTTACTGTCTCTTACATTCTCTTACACTCTGTTACTGTCTCCTATACTCTGTTACCGTCTCTTACTCTCTGCTACTGTCTCTTACACAGGTTTACGATGTCTACGTGAAGAGATCCCCAGAGACGTTCACAGTATACTGAGATCATTCTGGACTATGTGATCCTAGAGGACGGTATATGCCATGTGACACTCTCTTACACTCTACTACACTCTACTACACTCTGCTACTGTCTCTTTCACTCTGTTACTGTCTCTTTCACTCTGCTACTGTCTCTTACACTCTGCTACTATCTCTTACGCTCTGTTACTGTCTCTTACACTCTACTACACTGTCATACACTCTGTTACTGTATCTTACACTCTGTTACTGTCTCGTACACTCTGTTACTGTCTCTTACACTTTGTTACTGCCTCCTTTACTCTGTTACTGTCTCCTATACTCTGTTACTGTCTCTTACACTCTGTTACTGTCTCCTATACTCTGTTACTGTCTCCTATACTCTGTTACACTCTCTTACACTCTGTTACACCCTCTTACACACTGTTACTGTCTCTTACACTCTCTTACACTCTGCTACTGTCTCTTACATTCTGTTACTGTCACTTACACTATGCTACTGTCTCTTACACTCTGTTACTGTCTATTTCACTCTGCTACTGTCTCTTACCCTCTGTTACTGTCTCTTACACTCTGCTACTGTCTCCTACACTCTGTTACTGTCTCTTTCACTCTGCTACTGTCTCTTACACTCTGCTACTATCTCTTACGCTCTGTTACTGTCTCTTACACTCTACTACACTGTCATACACTCTGTTACTGTATCTTACACTCTGTTACTGTCTCGTACACTCTGTTACTGTCTCCTATACTCTGTTACTGTCTCCTATACTCTGTTACACTCTCTTACACTCTGTTACACCCTCTTACACACTGTTACTGTCTCTTACACTCTCTTACACTCTGCTACTGTCTCTTACATTCTGTTACTGTCACTTACACTCTGCTACTGTCTCTTACACTCTGTTACTGTCTATTTCACTCTGCTACTGTCTCTTACACTCTGCTACTATCTCTTACGCTCCGTTACTGTCTCTTACACTCTACTACACTGTCATACACTCTGTTACTGTGTCTTACACTCTGTTACTGTCTCGTACACTCTGTTACTGTCTCTTACACTCTTTTACTGTCTCCTATACTCTGTTACTGTCTCCTATACTCTGTTGCACTCTCTTACACTCTGCTGCTGTCTCATATACTCTGTTACTGTATCTTACACTCTGTTACTGTCTCGTACACTCTGTTACTGTCTCTTACACTCTGTTACTGTCTCTTACACTCTGTTACTGTCTCCTATACTCTGTTACTGTCTTTTACACTCTGTTACTGTCTCCTATACTCTGTTACTGTCTCCTATACTCTGTTACACTCTCTTACACTCTGCTGCTGTCTCATATACTCTGTTACTGTCTCTTACACTATGTTACTGTCTCTTACACTCTCTTACCCTCTCCTACACTCTGCTACTGTCTCTTACACCCTCTTACACTCTGTTACTGTCTCTTGCACTCTCTTACACTCTGTAACACTATCTTACACGCTGTTACACCCTCTTACACACTGTTACTGTCTCTTACACTCTCTTACACTCTGCTACTGTCTCTTACCCTCTGTTACTGTCTCTTACACTCTGTTACTGTCTCTTACACTCTGCTACTGTCTCCTACACTCTGTTACTGTCTCTTTCACTCTGCTACTGTCTCTTACACACTGCTACTATCTCTTACGCTCTGTTACTGTCTCTTACACTCTACTACACTGTCATACACTCTGTTACTGTCTCGTACACTCTGTTACTGTCTCGTACACTCTGTTACTGTCTCTTACACTCTGTTACTGTCTCCTATACTCTGTTACTGTCTCTTACACTCTGTTACTGTCTCCTATACTCTGTTACTGTCTCCTATACTCTGTTACTGTCTCCTATACTCTGTTACACTCTCTTACACTCTGTTACACCCTCTTACACACTGTTACTGTCTCTTACACTCTGTTACTGTCTATTTCACTCTGCTACTGTCTCTTACACTCTGCTACTATCTCTTACGCTCTGTAACTGTCTCTTACACTCTACTACACTGTCATATACTCTGTTACTGTATCTTACACTCTGTTACTGTCTCGTACACTCTGTTACTGTCTCTTACACTCTGTTACTGTCTCCTATACTCTGTTACTGTCTCCTATACTCTGTTACTGTCTCTTACACTCTGTTACTGTCTCCTATACTCTGTTACTGTCTCCTATACTCTGTTACACTCTCTTACACTCTGTTACACCCTCTTACACACTGTTACTGTCTCTTACACTCTCTTACACTCTGCTACTGTCTCTTACATTCTGTTACTGTCACTTACACTCTGCTACTGTCTCTTACACTCTGTTACTGTCTATTTCACTCTGCTACTGTCTCTTACCCTCTGTTACTGTCTCTTACACTCTGCTACTGTCTCCTACACTCTGTTACTGTCTCTTTCACTCTGCTACTGTCTCTTACACTCTGCTACTATCTCTTACGCTCTGTTACTGTCTCTTACACTCTACTACACTGTCATACACTCTGTTACTGTATCTTACACTCTGTTACTGTCTCGTACACTCTGTTACTGTCTCTTACACTCTGTTACTGCCTCCTATACTCTGTTACTGTCTCTTACACTCTGTTACTGTCTCCTATACTCTGTTACTGTCTCCTATACTCTGTTACACTCTCTTACACTCTGTTACACCCTCTTACACACTGTTACTGTCTCTTACACTCTCTTACACTCTGCTACTGTCTCTTACATTCTGTTACTGTCACTTACACTCTGCTACTGTCTCTTACACTCTGTTACTGTCTATTTCACTCTGCTACTGTCTCTTACACTCTGCTACTATCTCTTACGCTGTGTTACTGTCTCTTACACTCTACTACACTGTCATACACTCTGTTACTGTATCTTACACTCTGTTACTGTCTCGTACACTCTGTTACTGTCTTTTACACTCTGTTACTGTCTCCTATACTCTGTTACTGTCTCTTACACTCTGTTACTGTCTCCTATACTCTGTTACTGTCTCCTATACTCTGTTACACTCTCTTACACTCTGCTGCTGTCTCATATACTCTGTTACTGTCTCTTACACTCTTTTACCCTCTCCTACACTCTGCTACTGTCTCTTACACCCTCTTACACTCTGTTACTGTCTCTTACACTCTCTTACACTCTGTTACACTCTCTTACACGCTGTTACACCCTCTTACACACTCTTACTGTCTCTTACACTCTCTTACACTCTGCTACTGTCTCTTACCCTCTGTTACTGTCTCTTAAACTCTGCTACTTTCTCCTACACTCTGTTACTGTCTCTTTCACTCTGCTACTGTCTCTTACACTCTGTTACACTCTCTTACACTCTGTTACTGTCTCTTACATTCTCTTACACTCTGTTACTGTCTCCTATACTCTGTTACCGTCTCTTACTCTCTGCTACTGTCTCTTACACAGGTTTACGATGTCTACGCGAAGAAATCCCCAGAGACGTTCACAGTATACTGAGATCATTCTGGACTATGTGATCCTAGAGGACGGTATATGCCATGTGACACTCTCTTACACTCTACTACACTCTACTACACTCTGCTACTGTCTCTTTCACTCTGCTACTGTCTCTTACACTCTGCTACTATCTCTTACGCTCTGTTACTGTCTCTTACACTCTACTACACTGTCATACACTCTGTTACTGTATCTTACACTCTGTTACTGTCTCGTACACTCTGTTACTGTCTCTTACACTCTGTTACACCCTCTTACACACTGTTACTGTCTCTTACACTCTCTTACACTCTGCTACTGTCTCTTACATTCTGTTACTGTCACTTACACTCTGCTACTGTCTCTTACACTCTGTTACTGTCTATTTCACTCTGCTACTGTCTCTTACCCTCTGTTACTGTCTCTTACACTCTGCTACTGTCTCCTACACTCTGTTACTGTCTCTTTCACTCTGCTACTGTCTCTTACACTCTGCTACTATCTCTTACGCTCTGTTACTGTCTCTTACACTCTACTACACTGTCATACACTCTGTTACTGTATCTTACACTCTGTTACTGTCTCGTACACTCTGTTACTGTCTCTTACACTCTGTTACTGCCTCCTATACTCTGTTACTGTCTCCTATACTCTGTTACTGTCTCTTACACTCTGTTACTGTCTCCTATACTCTGTTACTGTCTCCTATACTCTGTTACACTCTCTTACACTCTGTTACACCCTCTTACACACTGTTACTGTCTCTTACACTCTCTTACACTCTGCTACTGTCTCTTACATTCTGTTACTGTCACTTACACTCTGCTACTGTCTCTTACACTCTGTTACTGTCTCTTACACTCTGTTACTGTCTCTTACACTCTGTTACTGTCTCCTATACTCTGTTACTGTCTCCTATACTCTGTTACACTCTCTTACACTCTGCTGCTGTCTCATATACTCTGTTACTGTCTCTTACACTCTGTTACTGTCTCTTACACTCTCTTACACTCTCTTACACTCTGTTACTGTCTCTTACATTCTCTTACACTCTGTTACTGTCTCCTATACTCTGTTACCGTCTCTTACTCTCTACTACTGTCTCTTACACAGGTTTACGATGTCTACGCGAAGAGATCCCCAGAGACGTTCACAGTATACTGAGATCATTCTGGACTATGTGATCCTAGAGGACGGTATATGCCATGTGACACTCTCTTACACTCTACTACACTCTACTACACTCTGCTACTGTCTCTTTCACTCTGTTACTGTCTCTTTCACTCTGCTACTGTCTCTTACACTCTGCTACTATCTCTTACGCTCTGTTACTGTCTCTTACACTCTACTACACTGTCATACACTCTGTTACTGTATCTTACACTCTATTACTGTCTTGTACACTCTGTTACTGTCTCTTACACTCTGTTACTGCCTCCTATACTCTGTTACTGTCTCCTATACTCTGTTACTGTCTCTTACACTCTGTTACTGTCTCCTATACTCTGTTACTGTCTCCTATACTCTGTTACACTCTCTTACACTCTGTTACACCCTCTTACACACTGTTACTGTCTCTTACACTCTCTTACACTCTGCTACTGTCTCTTACATTCTGTTACTGTCACTTACACTCTGCTACTGTCTCTTACACTCTGTTACTGTCTCTTACACTCTGTTACTGTCTCTTACACTCTGTTACTGTCTCTTACACTCTGTTACTGTCTCCTATACTCTGTTACTGTCTCCTATACTCTGTTACACTCTCTTACACTCTGCTGCTGTCTCATATACTCTGTTACTGTCTCCTATACTCTGTTACTGTCTCTTACACTCTGTTACTGTCTCCTATACTCTGTTACTGTCTCCTATACTCTGTTACACTCTCTTACACTCTGTTACACCCTCTTACACACTGTTACTGTCTCTTACACTCTCTTACACTCTGCTACTGTCTCTTACATTCTGTTACTGTCACTTACACTATGCTACTGTCTCTTACACTCTGTTACTGTCTATTTCACTCTGCTACTGTCTCTTACCCTCTGTCACTGTCTCTTACACTCTGCTACTGTCTCCTACACTCTGTTACTGTCTCTTTCACTCTGCTACTGTCTCTTACACTCTGCTACTATCTCTTACGCTCTGTTACTGTCTCTTACACTCTACTACACTGTCATACACTCTGTTACTGTATCTTACACTCTGTTACTGTCTCGTACACTCTGTTACTGTCTCCTATACTCTGTTACTGTCTCCTATACTCTGTTACACTCTCTTACACTCTGTTACACCCTCTTACACACTGTTACTGTCTCTTACACTCTCTTACACTCTGCTACTGTCTCTTACATTCTGTTACTGTCACTTACACTCTGCTACTGTCTCTTACACTCTGTTACTGTCTATTTCACTCTGCTACTGTCTCTTACCCTCTGTTACTGTCTCTTACACTCTGCTACTGTCTCCTACACTCTGTTACTGTCTCTTTCACTCTGCTACTGTCTCTTACACTCTGCTACTATCTCTTACGCTCTGTTACTATCTCTTACGCTCTGTTACTGTCTCTTACACTCTACTACACTGTCATACACTATGTTACTGTATCTTACACTCTGTTACTGTCTCTTACACTCTGTTATTGTCTCCTATACGCTGTTACTGTCTCAGATACTCTGTTACACTCTCTTACACTCTGTTACACCCTCTTACACACTGTTACTGTCTCTTTCACTCTCTTACACTCTGCTACTGTCTCTTACATTCTGTTACTGTCACTTACACTCTGCTACTGTCTCTTACACTCTCTTACTGTCTATTTCACTCTGCTACTGTCTCTTACACTCTGCTACTATCTCTTACGCTCCGTTACTGTCTCTTACACTCTACTACACTGTCATACACTCTGTTACTGTCTAGTACACTCTGTTACTGTCTAGTACACTCTGTTACTGTCTCTTACACTCTTTTACTGTCTCCTATACTCTGTTACTGTCTCCTATACTCTGTTACACTCTCTTACACTCTGCTGCTGTCTCATATACTCTGTTACTGTATCTTACACTCTGTTACTGTCTCGTACACTCTGTTACTGTCTCTTACACTCTGTTACTGTCTCCTATACTCTGTTACTGTCTTTTACACTCTGTTACTGTCTCCTATACTCTGTTACTGTCTCCTATACTCTGTTACACTCTCTTACACTCTGCTGCTGTCTCATATACTCTGTTACTGTCTCTTACACTATGTTACTGTCTCTTACACTCTCTTACCCTCTCCTACACTCTGCTACTGTCTCTTACACCCTCTTACACTCTGTTACTGTCTCTTACACTCTCTTACACTCTGTTACACTCTCTTACACGCTGTTACACCCTCTTACACACTGTTACTGTCTCTTACCCTCTGTTACTGTCTCTTACACTCTGCTACTGTCTCCTACACTCTGTTACTGTCTCTTTCACTCTGCTACTGTCTCTTACACTCTGCTACTATCTCTTACGCTCTGTTACTGTCTCTTACACTCTACTACACTGTCATACACTCTGTTACTGTATCTTACACTCTGTTACTGTCTCTTACACTTTGTTACTGTCTCCTATACTCTGTTACTGTCTCCTATACTCTGTTACTGTTTCTTACACTCTGTTACTGTCTCCTATACTCTGTTACTGTCTCCTATACTCTGTTACACTCTCTTACACTCTGTTACACCCTCTTACACACTGTTACTGTCTCTTACACTCTCTTACACTCTGCTACTGTCTCTTACATTCTGTTACTGTCACTTACACTCTGCTACTGTCTCTTACACTCTGTTACTGTCTATTTCACTCTGCTACTGTCTCTTACACTCTGCTACTATCTCTTACGCTCTGTTACTGTCTCTTACACTCTACTACACTGTCATACACTCTGTTACTGTCTCGTACACTCTGTTACTGTCTCTTACACTCTTTTACTGTCTCCTATACTCTGTTACTGTCTCTTACACTCTGTTACTGTCTCTTACACTCTGTTACTGTCTCCTATACTCTGTTACTGTCTCCTATACTCTGTTACACTCTCTTACACTCTGCTGCTGTCTCATATACTCTGTTACTGTATCTTACACTCTGTTACTGTCTCGTACACTCTGTTACTGTCTCTTACACTCTGTTACTGTCTCCTATACTCTGTTACTGTATTTTACACTCTGTTACTGTCTCCTATACTCTGTTACTGTCTCCTATACTCTGTTACACTCTCTTACACTCTGCTGCTGTCTCATATACTCTGTTACTGTCTCTTACACTATGTTACTGTCTCTTACACTCTCTTACCCTCTCCTACACTCTGCTACTGTCTCTTACACCCTCTTACACTCTGTTACTGTCTCTTACACTCTCTTACACTCTGTTACACTCTCTTACACTCTGTTACACCCTCTTACACACTGTTACTGTCTCTTACACTCTCTTACACTCTGCTTCTGTCTCTTACATTCTGTTACTGTCACTTACACTCTGCTACTGTCTCTTACACTCTGTTACTGTCTATTTCACTCTGCTACTGTCTCGTACCCTCTGTTACTGTCTATTACCCTCTGCTACTGTCTCCTACACTCTGTTACTGTCTCTTTCACTCTGCTACTGTCTCTTACACTCTGCTACTATCTCTTACGCTCTGTTACTGTCTCTTACACTCTACTACACTGTCATACACTCTGTTACTGTATCTTACACTCTGTTACTGTCTCGTACACTCTGTTACTGTCTCTTACACTCTGTTACTGCCTCCTATACTCTGTTACTGTCTCCTATACTCTGTTACTGTCTCTTACACTCTGTTACTGTCTCCTATACTCTGTTACTGTCTCCTATACTCTGTTACACTCTCTTACACTCTGTTACACCCTCTTACACACTGTTACTGTCTCTTACACTCTCTTACACTCTGCTACTGTCTCTTACATTCTGTTACTGTCACTTACACTCTGCTACTGTCTCTTACACTCTGTTACACTCTCTTACACTCTGCTGCTGTCTCATATACTCTGTTACTGTCTCTTACACTCTGTTACTGTCTCTTACACTCTCTTACACTCTCTTACACTCTGTTACTGTCTCTTACATTCTCTTACACTCTGTTACTGTCTCCTATACTCTGTTACCGTCTCTTACTCTCTGCTACTGTCTCTTACACAGGTTTACGATGTCTACGCGAAGAGATCCCCAGAGACGTTCACAGTATACTGAGATCATTCTGGACTATGTGATCCTAGAGGACGGTATATGCCATGTGACACTCTCTTACACTCTACTACACTCTGCTACTGTCTCTTTCACTCTGTTACTGTCTCTTTCACTCTGCTACTGTCTCTTACACTCTGCTACTATCTCTTACGCTCTGTTACTGTCTCTTACACTCTACTACACTGTCATACACTCTGTTACTGTATCTTACACTCTGTTACTGTCTCGTACACTCTGTTACTGTCTCTTACACTCTGTTACTGCCTCCTTTACTCTGTTACTGTCTCCTATACTCTGTTACTGTCTCTTACACTCTGTTACTGTCTCCTATACTCTGTTACTGTCTCCTATACTCTGTTACACTCTCTTACACTCTGTTACACCCTCTTACACACTGTTACTGTCTCTTACACTCTCTTACACTCTGCTACTGTCTCTTACATTCTGTTACTGTCACTTACACTATGCTACTGTCTCTTACACTCTGTTACTGTCTATTTCACTCTGCTACTGTCTCTTACCCTCTGTTACTGTCTCTTACACTCTGCTACTGTCTCCTACACTCTGTTACTGTCTCTTTCACTCTGCTACTGTCTCTTACACTCTGCTACTATCTCTTACGCTCTGTTACTGTCTCTTACACTCTACTACACTGTCATACACTCTGTTACTGTATCTTACACTCTGTTACTGTCTCGTACACTCTGTTACTGTCTCCTATACTCTGTTACTGTCTCCTATACTCTGTTACACTCTCTTACACTCTGTTACACCCTCTTACACACTGTTACTGTCTCTTACACTCTCTTACACTCTGCTACTGTCTCTTACATTCTGTTACTGTCACTTACACTCTGCTACTGTCTCTTACACTCTGTTACTGTCTATTTCACTCTGCTACTGTCTCTTACCCTCTGTTACTGTCTCTTACACTCTGCTACTGTCTCCTACACTCTGTTACTGTCTCTTTCACTCTGCTACTGTCTCTTACACTCTGCTACTATCTCTTACGCTCTGTTACTGTCTCTTACACTCTACTACACTGTCATACACTCTGTTACTGTATCTTACACTCTGTTACTGTCTCTTACACTCTGTTACTGTCTCCTATACTCTGTTACTGTCTCATATACTCTGTTACACTCTCTTACACTCTGTTACACCCTCTTACACACTGTTACTGTCTCTTACACTCTCTTACACTCTGCTACTGTCTCTTACATTCTGTTACTGTCACTTACACTCTGCTACTGTCTCTTACACTCTGTTACTGTCTATTTCACTCTGCTACTGTCTCTTACACTCTGCTACTATCTCTTACGCTCCGTTACTGTCTCTTACACTCTACTACACTGTCATACACTCTGTTACTGTGTCTTACACTCTGTTACTGTCTCGTACACTCTGTTACTGTCTCTTACACTCTTTTACTGTCTCCTATACTCTGTTACTGTCTCCTATACTCTGTTGCACTCTCTTACACTCTGCTGCTGTCTCATATACTCTGTTACTGTATCTTACACTCTGTTACTGTCTCGTACACTCTGTTACTGTCTCTTACACTCTGTTACTGTCTCTTACACTCTGTTACTGTCTCCTATACTCTGTTACTGTCTTTTACACTCTGTTACTGTCTCCTATACTCTGTTACTGTCTCCTATACTCTGTTACACTCTCTTACACTCTGCTGCTGTCTCATATACTCTGTTACTGTCTCTTACACTATGTTACTGTCTCTTACACTCTCTTACCCTCTCCTACACTCTGCTACTGTCTCTTACACCCTCTTACACTCTGTTACTGTCTCTTGCACTCTCTTACACTCTGTAACACTCTCTTACACGCTGTTACACCCTCTTACACACTGTTACTGTCTCTTACACTCTCTTACACTCTGCTACTGTCTCTTACCCTCTGTTACTGTCTCTTACACTCTGTTACTGTCTCTTACACTCTGCTACTGTCTCCTACACTCTGTTACTGTCTCTTTCACTCTGCTACTGTCTCTTACACACTGCTACTATCTCTTACGCTCTGTTACTGTCTCTTACACTCTACTACACTGTCATACACTCTGTTACTGTATCTTACACTCTGTTACTGTCTCGTACACTCTGTTACTGTCTCTTACACTCTGTTACTGTCTCCTATACTCTGTTACTGTCTCTTACACTCTGTTACTGTCTCCTATACTCTGTTACTGTCTCCTATACTCTGTTACTGTCTCCTATACTCTGTTACACTCTCTTACACTCTGTTACACCCTCTTACACACTGTTACTGTCTCTTACACTCTGTTACTGTCTATTTCACTCTGCTACTGTCTCTTACACTCTGCTACTATCTCTTACGCTCTGTTACTGTCTCTTACACTCTACTACACTGTCATATACTCTGTTACTGTATCTTACACTCTGTTACTGTCTCGTACACTCTGTTACTGTCTCTTACACTCTGTTACTGTCTCCTATACTCTGTTACTGTCTCCTATACTCTGTTACTGTCTCTTACACTCTGTTACTGTCTCCTATACTCTGTTACTGTCTCCTATACTCTGTTACACTCTCTTACACTCTGTTACACCCTCTTACACACTGTTACTGTCTCTTACACTCTCTTACACTCTGCTACTGTCTCTTACATTCTGTTACTGTCACTTACACTCTGCTACTGTCTCTTACACTCTGTTACTGTCTATTTCACTCTGCTACTGTCTCTTACCCTCTGTTACTGTCTCTTACACTCTGCTACTGTCTCCTACACTCTGTTACTGTCTCTTTCACTCTGCTACTGTCTCTTACACTCTGCTACTATCTCTTACGCTCTGTTACTGTCTCTTACACTCTACTACACTGTCATACACTCTGTTACTGTATCTTACACTCTGTTACTGTCTCGTACACTCTGTTACTGTCTCTTACACTCTGTTACTGCCTCCTATACTCTGTTACTGTCTCTTACACTCTGTTACTGTCTCCTATACTCTGTTACACTCTCTTACACTCTGTTACACCCTCTTACACACTGTTACTGTCTCTTACACTCTCTTACACTCTGCTACTGTCTCTTACATTCTGTTACTGTCACTTACACTCTGCTACTGTCTCTTACACTCTGTTACTGTCTATTTCACTCTGCTACTGTCTCTTACACTCTGCTACTATCTCTTACGCTGTGTTACTGTCTCTTACACTCTACTACACTGTCATACACTCTGTTACTGTATCTTACACTCTGTTACTGTCTCGTACACTCTGTTACTGTCTTTTACACTCTGTTACTGTCTCCTATACTCTGTTACTGTCTCTTACACTCTGTTACTGTCTCCTATACTCTGTTACTGTCTCCTATACTCTGTTACACTCTCTTACACTCTGCTGCTGTCTCATATACTCTGTTACTGTCTCTTACACTCTTTTACCCTCTCCTACACTCTGCTACTGTCTCTTACACCCTCTTACACTCTGTTACTGTCTCTTACACTCTCTTACACTCTGTTACACTCTCTTACACGCTGTTACACCCTCTTACACACTCTTACTGTCTCTTACACTCTCTTACACTCTGCTACTGTCTCTTACCCTCTGTTACTGTCTCTTAAACTCTGCTACTGTCTCCTACACTCTGTTACTGTCTCTTTCACTCTGCTACTGTCTCTTACACTCTGTTACACTCTCTTACACTCTGTTACTGTCTCTTACATTCTCTTACACTCTGTTACTGTCTCCTATACTCTGTTACCGTCTCTTACTCTCTGCTACTGTCTCTTACACAGGTTTACGATGTCTACGCGAAGAGATCCCCAGAGACGTTCACAGTATACTGAGATCATTCTGGACTATGTGATCCTAGAGGACGGTATATGCCATGTGACACTCTCTTACACTCTACTACACTCTACTACACTCTGCTACTGTCTCTTTCACTCTGTTACTGTCTCTTTCACTCTGCTACTGTCTCTTACACTCTGCTACTATCTCTTACGCTCTGTTACTGTCTCTTACACTCTACTACACTGTCATACACTCTGTTACTGTATCTTACACTCTGTTACTGTCTCGTACACTCTGTTACTGTCTCTTACACTCTGTTACACCCTCTTACACACTGTTACTGTCTCTTACACTCTCTTACACTCTGCTACTGTCTCTTACATTCTGTTACTGTCACTTACACTCTGCTACTGTCTCTTACACTCTGTTACTGTCTATTTCACTCTGCTACTGTCTCTTACCCTCTGTTACTGTCTCTTACACTCTGCTACTGTCTCCTACACTCTGTTACTGTCTCTTTCACTCTGCTACTGTCTCTTACACTCTGCTACTATCTCTTACGCTCTGTTACTGTCTCTTACACTCTACTACACTGTCATACACTCTGTTACTGTATCTTACACTCTGTTACTGTCTCGTACACTCTGTTACTGTCTCTTACACTCTGTTACTGCCTCCTATACTCTGTTACTGTCTCCTATACTCTGTTACTGTCTCTTACACTCTGTTACTGTCTCCTATACTCTGTTACTGTCTCCTATACTCTGTTACACTCTCTTACACTCTGTTACACCCTCTTACACACTGTTACTGTCTCTTACACTCTCTTACACTCTGCTACTGTCTCTTACATTCTGTTACTGTCACTTACACTCTGCTACTGTCTCTTACACTCTGTTACTGTCTCTTACACTCTGTTACTGTCTCTTACACTCTGTTACTGTCTCCTATACTCTGTTACTGTCTCCTATACTCTGTTACACTCTCTTACACTCTGCTGCTGTCTCATATACTCTGTTACTGTCTCTTACACTCTGTTACTGTCTCTTACACTCTCTTACACTCTCTTACACTCTGTTACTGTCTCTTACATTCTCTTACACTCTGTTACTGTCTCCTATACTCTGTTACCGTCTCTTACTCTCTACTACTGTCTCTTACACAGGTTTACGATGTCTACGCGAAGAGATCCCCAGAGACGTTCACAGTATACTGAGATCATTCTGGACTATGTGATCCTAGAGGACGGTATATGCCATGTGACACTCTCTTACACTCTACTACACTCTACTACACTCTGCTACTGTCTCTTTCACTCTGTTACTGTCTCTTTCACTCTGCTACTGTCTCTTACACTCTGCTACTATCTCTTACGCTCTGTTACTGTCTCTTACACTCTACTACACTGTCATACACTCTGTTACTGTATCTTACACTCTATTACTGTCTTGTACACTCTGTTACTGTCTCTTACACTCTGTTACTGCCTCCTATACTCTGTTACTGTCTCCTATACTCTGTTACTGTCTCTTACACTCTGTTACTGTCTCCTATACTCTGTTACTGTCTCCTATACTCTGTTACACTCTCTTACACTCTGTTACACCCTCTTACACACTGTTACTGTCTCTTACACTCTCTTACACTCTGCTACTGTCTCTTACATTCTGTTACTGTCACTTACACTCTGCTACTGTCTCTTACACTCTGTTACTGTCTCTTACACTCTGTTACTGTCTCTTACACTCTGTTACTGTCTCCTATACTCTGTTACTGTCTCCTATACTCTGTTACACTCTCTTACACTCTGCTGCTGTCTCATATACTCTGTTACTGTCTCCTATACTCTGTTACTGTCTCTTACACTCTGTTACTGTCTCCTATACTCTGTTACTGTCTCCTATACTCTGTTACACTCTCTTACACTCTGTTACACCCTCTTACACACTGTTACTGTCTCTTACACTCTCTTACACTCTGCTACTGTCTCTTACATTCTGTTACTGTCACTTACACTATGCTACTGTCTCTTACACTCTGTTACTGTCTATTTCACTCTGCTACTGTCTCTTACCCTCTGTCACTGTCTCTTACACTCTGCTACTGTCTCCTACACTCTGTTACTGTCTCTTTCACTCTGCTACTGTCTCTTACACTCTGCTACTATCTCTTACGCTCTGTTACTGTCTCTTACACTCTACTACACTGTCATACACTCTGTTACTGTATCTTACACTCTGTTACTGTCTCGTACACTCTGTTACTGTCTCCTATACTCTGTTACTGTCTCCTATACTCTGTTACACTCTCTTACACTCTGTTACACCCTCTTACACACTGTTACTGTCTCTTACACTCTCTTACACTCTGCTACTGTCTCTTACATTCTGTTACTGTCACTTACACTCTGCTACTGTCTCTTACACTCTGTTACTGTCTATTTCACTCTGCTACTGTCTCTTACCCTCTGTTACTGTCTCTTACACTCTGCTACTGTCTCCTACACTCTGTTACTGTCTCTTTCACTCTGCTACTGTCTCTTACACTCTGCTACTATCTCTTACGCTCTGTTACTGTCTCTTACACTCTACTACACTGTCATACACTCTGTTACTGTATCTTACACTCTGTTACTGTCTCTTACACTCTGTTATTGTCTCCTATACTCTGTTACTGTCTCAGATACTCTGTTACACTCTCTTACACTCTGTTACACCCTCTTACACACTGTTACTGTCTCTTTCACTCTCTTACACTCTGCTACTGTCTCTTACATTCTGTTACTGTCACTTACACTCTGCTACTGTCTCTTACACTCTCTTACTGTCTATTTCACTCTGCTACTGTCTCTTACACTCTGCTACTATCTCTTACGCTCCGTTACTGTCTCTTACACTCTACTACACTGTCATACACTCTGTTACTGTATCTTACACTCTGTTACTGTCTAGTACACTCTGTTACTGTCTCTTACACTCTTTTACTGTCTCCTATACTCTGTTACTGTCTCCTATACTCTGTTACACTCTCTTACACTCTGCTGCTGTCTCATATACTCTGTTACTGTATCTTACACTCTGTTACTGTCTCGTACACTCTGTTACTGTCTCTTACACTCTGTTACTGTCTCCTATACTCTGTTACTGTCTTTTACACTCTGTTACTGTCTCCTATACTCTGTTACTGTCTCCTATACTCTGTTACACTCTCTTACACTCTGCTGCTGTCTCATATACTCTGTTACTGTCTCTTACACTATGTTACTGTCTCTTACACTCTCTTACCCTCTCCTACACTCTGCTACTGTCTCTTACACCCTCTTACACTCTGTTACTGTCTCTTACACTCTCTTACACTCTGTTACACTCTCTTACACGCTGTTACACCCTCTTACACACTGTTACTGTCTCTTACCCTCTGTTACTGTCTCTTACACTCTGCTACTGTCTCCTACACTCTGTTACTGTCTCTTTCACTCTGCTACTGTCTCTTACACTCTGCTACTATCTCTTACGCTCTGTTACTGTCTCTTACACTCTACTACACTGTCATACACTCTGTTACTGTATCTTACACTCTGTTACTGTCTCTTACACTCTGTTACTGTCTCCTATACTCTGTTACTGTCTCCTATACTCTGTTACTGTCTCTTACACTCTGTTACTGTCTCCTATACTCTGTTACTGTCTCCTATACTCTGTTACACTCTCTTACACTCTGTTACACCCTCTTACACACTGTTACTGTCTCTTACACTCTCTTACACTCTGCTACTGTCTCTTACATTCTGTTACTGTCACTTACACTCTGCTACTGTCTCTTACACTCTGTTACTGTCTATTTCACTCTGCTACTGTCTCTTACACTCTGCTACTATCTCTTACGCTCTGTTACTGTCTCTTACACTCTACTACACTGTCATACACTCTGTTACTGTATCTTACACTCTGTTACTGTCTCGTACACTCTGTTACTGTCTCTTACACTCTTTTACTGTCTCCTATACTCTGTTACTGTCTCTTACACTCTGTTACTGTCTCCTATGCTCTGTTACTGTCTCCTATACTCTGTTACACTCTCTTACACTCTGCTGCTGTCTCATATACTCTGTTACTGTATCTTACACTCTGTTATTGTCTCGTACACTCTGTTACTGTCTCCTATGCTCTGTTACTGTCTCCTATACTCTGTTACACTCTCTTACACTCTGCTGCTGTCTCATATACTCTGTTACTGTCTCTTACACTCTGTTACTGTCTCCTATACTCTGTTACTGTCTTTTACACTCTGTTACTGTCTCCTATACTCTGTTACACTCTCTTACACTCTGCTGCTGTCTCATATACTCTGTTACTGTCTCTTACACTCTGTTACTGTCTCCTATACTCTGTTACTGTCTTTTACACTCTGTTACTGTCTCCTATACTCTGTTACTGTCTCCTATACTCTGTTACACTCTCTTACACTCTGCTGCTGTCTCATATACTCTGTTACTGTCTCTTACACTATGTTACTGTCTCTTACACTCTCTTACCCTCTCCTACACTCTGCTACTGTCTCTTACACCCTCTTACACTCTGTTACTGTCTCTTACACTCTGCTACTATCTCTTACGCTCTGTTACTGTCTCTTACACTCTACTACACTGTCATACACTCTGTTACTGTATCTTACACTCTGTTACTGTCTCGTACACTCTGTTACTGTCTCTTACACTCTGTTACACCCTCTTACACACTGTTACTGTCTCTTACACTCTCTTACACTCTGCTACTGTCTCTTACATTCTGTTACTGTCTATTTCACTCTGCTACTGTCTCCTATACTCTGTTACACTCTCTTACACTCTGCTGCTGTCTCATATACTCTGTTACTGTCTCTTACACTATGTTACTGTCTCTTACACTCTCTTACCCTCTCCTACACTCTGCTACTGTCTCTTACACCCTCTTACACTCTGTTACTGTCTCTTACACTCTGCTACTATCTCTTACGCTCTGTTACTGTCTCTTACACTCTACTACACTGTCATACACTCTGTTACTGTATCTTACACTCTGTTACTGTCTCGTACACTCTGTTACTGTCTCTTACACTCTGTTACACCCTCTTACACACTGTTACTGTCTCTTACACTCTCTTACACTCTGCTACTGTCTCTTACATTCTGTTACTGTCACTTACACTCTGCTACTGTCTCTTACACTCTGTTACTGTCTATTTCACTCTGCTACTGTCTCTTACCCTCTGTTACTGTCTCTTACACTCTGCTACTGTCTCCTACACTCTGTTACTGTCTCTTTCACTCTGCTACTGTCTCTTACACTCTGCTACTATCTCTTACGCTCTGTTACTGTCTCTTACACTCTACTACACTGTCATACACTCTGTTACTGTATCTTACACTCTGTTACTGTCTCGTACACTCTGTTACTGTCTCTTACACTCTGTTACTGCCTCCTATACTCTGTTACTGTCTCCTATACTCTGTTACTGTCTCTTACACTCTGTTACTGTCTCCTATACTCTGTTACTGTCTCCTATACTCTGTTACACTCTCTTACACTCTGTTACACCCTCTTACACACTGTTACTGTCTCTTACACTCTCTTACACTCTGCTACTGTCTCTTACATTCTGTTACTGTCACTTACACTCTGCTACTGTCTCTTACACTCTGTTACTGTCTCTTACACTCTGTTACTGTCTCTTACACTCTGTTACTGTCTCCTATACTCTGTTACTGTCTCCTATACTCTGTTACACTCTCTTACACTCTGCTGCTGTCTCATATACTCTGTTACTGTCTCTTACACTCTGTTACTGTCTCTTACACTCTCTTACACTCTCTTACACTCTGTTACTGTCTCTTACATTCTCTTACACTCTGTTACTGTCTCCTATACTCTGTTACCGTCTCTTACTCTCTACTACTGTCTCTTACACAGGTTTACGATGTCTACGCGAAGAGATCCCCAGAGACGTTCACAGTATACTGAGATCATTCTGGACTATGTGATCCTAGAGGACGGTATATGCCATGTGACACTCTCTTACACTCTACTACACTCTACTACACTCTGCTACTGTCTCTTTCACTCTGTTACTGTCTCTTTCACTCTGCTACTGTCTCTTACACTCTGCTACTATCTCTTACGCTCTGTTACTGTCTCTTACACTCTACTACACTGTCATACACTCTGTTACTGTATCTTACACTCTATTACTGTCTAGTACACTCTGTTACTGTCTCTTACACTCTTTTACTGTCTCCTATACTCTGTTACTGTCTCCTATACTCTGTTACACTCTCTTACACTCTGCTGCTGTCTCATATACTCTGTTACTGTATCTTACACTCTGTTACTGTCTCGTACACTCTGTTACTGTCTCTTACACTCTGTTACTGTCTCCTATACTCTGTTACTGTCTTTTACACTCTGTTACTGTCTCCTATACTCTGTTACTGTCTCCTATACTCTGTTACACTCTCTTACACTCTGCTGCTGTCTCATATACTCTGTTACTGTCTCTTACACTATGTTACTGTCTCTTACACTCTCTTACCCTCTCCTACACTCTGCTACTGTCTCTTACACCCTCTTACACTCTGTTACTGTCTCTTACACTCTCTTACACTCTGTTACACTCTCTTACACGCTGTTACACCCTCTTACACACTGTTACTGTCTCTTACCCTCTGTTACTGTCTCTTACACTCTGCTACTGTCTCCTACACTCTGTTACTGTCTCTTTCACTCTGCTACTGTCTCTTACACTCTGCTACTATCTCTTACGCTCTGTTACTGTCTCTTACACTCTACTACACTGTCATACACTCTGTTACTGTATCTTACACTCTGTTACTGTCTCTTACACTCTGTTACTGTCTCCTATACTCTGTTACTGTCTCCTATACTCTGTTACTGTCTCTTACACTCTGTTACTGTCTCCTATACTCTGTTACTGTCTCCTATACTCTGTTACACTCTCTTACACTCTGTTACACCCTCTTACACACTGTTACTGTCTCTTACACTCTCTTACACTCTGCTACTGTCTCTTACATTCTGTTACTGTCACTTACACTCTGCTACTGTCTCTTACACTCTGTTACTGTCTATTTCACTCTGCTACTGTCTCTTACACTCTGCTACTATCTCTTACGCTCTGTTACTGTCTCTTACACTCTACTACACTGTCATACACTCTGTTACTGTATCTTACACTCTGTTACTGTCTCGTACACTCTGTTACTGTCTCTTACACTCTTTTACTGTCTCCTATACTCTGTTACTGTCTCTTACACTCTGTTACTGTCTCCTATGCTCTGTTACTGTCTCCTATACTCTGTTACACTCTCTTACACTCTGCTGCTGTCTCATATACTCTGTTACTGTATCTTACACTCTGTTATTGTCTCGTACACTCTGTTACTGTCTCCTATGCTCTGTTACTGTCTCCTATACTCTGTTACACTCTCTTACACTCTGCTGCTGTCTCATATACTCTGTTACTGTCTCTTACACTCTGTTACTGTCTCCTATACTCTGTTACTGTCTTTTACACTCTGTTACTGTCTCCTATACTCTGTTACACTCTCTTACACTCTGCTGCTGTCTCATATACTCTGTTACTGTCTCTTACACTCTGTTACTGTCTCCTATACTCTGTTACTGTCTTTTACACTCTGTTACTGTCTCCTATACTCTGTTACTGTCTCCTATACTCTGTTACACTCTCTTACACTCTGCTGCTGTCTCATATACTCTGTTACTGTCTCTTACACTATGTTACTGTCTCTTACACTCTCTTACCCTCTCCTACACTCTGCTACTGTCTCTTACACCCTCTTACACTCTGTTACTGTCTCTTACACTCTCTTACACTCTGTTACACTCTCTTACACTCTGTTACACCCTCTTACACACTGTTACTGTCTCTTACACTCTCTTACACTCTGCTACTGTCTCTTACATTCTGTTACTGTCACTTACACTCTGCTACTGTCTCTTACACTCTGTTACTGTCTATTTCACTCTGCTACTGTCTCTTACCCTCTGTTACTGTCTATTACCCTCTGCTACTGTCTCCTACACTCTGTTACTGTCTCTTTCACTCTGCTACTGTCTCTTACACTCTGCTACTATCTCTTACGCTCTGTTACTGTCTCTTACACTCTACTACACTGTCATACACTCTGTTACTGTATCTTACACTCTGTTACTGTCTCGTACACTCTGTTACTGTCTCTTACACTCTGTTACTGCCTCCTATACTCTGTTACTGTCTCCTATACTCTGTTACTGTCTCTTACACTCTGTTACTGTCTCCTATACTCTGTTACACTCTCTTACACTCTGTTACACCCTCTTACACACTGTTACTGTCTCTTACACTCTCTTACACTCTGCTACTGTCTCTTACATTCTGTTACTGTCACTTACACTCTGCTACTGTCTCTTACACTCTGTTACTGTCTCTTACACTCTGTTACTGTCTCTTACACTCTGTTACTGTCTCCTATACTCTGTTACTGTCTCCTATACTCTGTTACACTCTCTTACACTCTGCTGCTGTCTCATATACTCTGTTACTGTCTCTTACACTCTGTTACTGTCTCTTACACTCTCTTACACTCTCTTACACTCTGTTACTGTCTCTTACATTCTCTTACACTCTGTTACTGTCTCCTATACTCTGTTACCGTCTCTTACTCTCTGCTACTGTCTCTTACACAGGTTTACGATGTCTACGCGAAGAGATCCCCAGAGACGTTCACAGTATACTGAGATCATTCTGGACTATGTGATCCTAGAGGACGGTATATGCCATGTGACACTCTCTTACACTCTACTACACTCTACTACACTCTGCTACTGTCTCTTTCTCTCTGTTACTGTCTCTTTCACTCTGCTACTGTCTCTTACACTCTGCTACTATCTCTTACGCTCTGTTACTGTCTCTTACACTCTACTACACTGTCATACACACTGTTACTGTATCTTACACTCTGTTACTGTCTTGTACACTCTGTTACTGTCTCTTACACTCTGTTACTGCCTCCTATACTCTGTTACTGTCTCCTATACTCTGTTACTGTCTCTTACACTCTGTTACTGTCTCCTATACTCTGTTACTGTCTCCTATACTCTGTTACACTCTCTTACACTCTGTTACACCCTCTTACACACTGTTACTGTCTCTTACATTCTGTTACTGTCACTTACACTCTGCTACTGTCTCTTACACTCTGTTACTGTCTATTTCACTCTGCTACTGTCTCTTACCCTCTGTTACTGTCTCTTACACTCTGCTACTGTCTCCTACACTCTGTTACTGTCTCTTTCACTCTGCTACTGTCTCTTACACTCTGCTACTATCTCTTACGCTCTGTTACTGTCTCTTACACTCTACTACACTGTCATACACTCTGTTACTGTATCTTACACTCTGTTACTGTCTCGTACACTCTGTTACTGTCTCTTACACTCTGTTACTGCCTCCTATACTCTGTTACTGTCTCCTATACTCTGTTACTGTCTCTTACACTCTGTTACTGTCTCCTATACTCTGTTACTGTCTCCTATACTCTGTTACACTCTCTTACACTCTGTTACACCCTCTTACACACTGTTACTGTCTCTTACACTCTGCTACTGTCTCTTACATTCTGTTACTGTCACTTACACTCTGCTACTGTCTCTTACACTCTGTTACTGTCTCTTACACTCTGTTACTGTCTCTTGCACTCTGTTACTGTCTCCTATACTCTGTTACACTCTCTTACACTCTGCTGCTGTCTCATATACTCTGTTACTGTCTCTTACACTCTGTTACTGTCTCTTACACTCTCTTACACTCTCTTACACTCTGTTACTGTCTCTTACATTATCTTACACTCTGTTACTCTCTCCTATACTCTGTTACCGTCTCTTACTCTCTGCTACTGTCTCTTACACAGGTTTACGATGTCTACGCGAAGAGATCCCCAGAGACGTTCACAGTATACTGAGATCATTCTGGACTATGTGATCCTAGAGGACGGTATATGCCATGTGACACTCTCTTACACTCTACTACACTCTGCTACTGTCTCTTTCACTCTGTTACTGTCTCTTTCACTCTGCTACTGTCTCTTACACTCTGCTACTATCTCTTACGCTCTGTTACTGTCTCTTACACTCTACTACACTGTCATACACTCTGTTACTGTATCTTACACTCTGTTACTGTCTCGTACACTCTGTTACTGTCTCTTACACTCTGTTACTGCCTCCTTTACTCTGTTACTGTCTCCTATACTCTGTTACACTCTCTTACACTCTGCTGCTGTCTCATATACTCTGTTACTGTCTCTTACACTATGTTACTGTCTCTTACACTCTCTTACCCTCTCCTACACTCTGCTACTGTCTCTTACACCCTCTTACACTCTGTTACTGTCTCTTACACTCTCTTACACGCTGTTACACCCTCTTACACACTGTTACTGTCTCTTACCCTCTGTTACTGTCTCTTACACTCTGCTACTGTCTCCTACACTCTGTTACTGTCTCTTTCACTCTGCTACTGTCTCTTACACTCTGCTACTATCTCTCACGCTCTGTTACTGTCTCTTACACTCTACTATACTGTCATACACTCTGTTACTGTATCTTACACTCTGTTACTGTCTCTTACACTCTGTTACTGTCTCCTATACTCTGTTACTGTCTCCTATACTCTGTTACTGTCTCTTACACTCTGTTACTGTCGCCTATACTCTGTTACTGTCTCCTATACTCTGTTACACTCTCTTACACTCTGTTACACCCTCTTACACACTGTTACTGTCTCTTACACTCTCTTACACTCTGCTACTGTCTCTTACATTCTGTTACTGTCACTTACACTCTGCTACTGTCTCTTACACTCTGTTACTGTCTATTTCACTCTGCTACTGTCTCTTACACTCTGCTACTATCTCTTACGCTCTGTTACTGTCTCTTACACTCTACTACACTGTCATACACTCTGTTACTGTATCTTACACTCTGTTACTGTCTCGTACACTCTGTTACTGTCTCTTACACTCTTTTACTGTCTCCTATACTCTGTTACTGTCTCTTACACTCTGTTACTGTCTCCTATACTCTGTTACTGTCTCCTATACTCTGTTACACTCTCTTACACTCTGCTGCTGTCTCATATACTCTGTTACTGTATCTTACACTCTGTTACTGTCTCGTACACTCTGTTACTGTCTCTTACACTCTGTTACTGTCTCCTATACTCTGTTACTGTCTTTTACACTCTGTTACTGTCTCCTATACTCTGTTACTGTCTCCTATACTCTGTTACACTCTCTTACACTCTGCTGCTGTCTCATATACTCTGTTACTGTCTCTTACACTATGTTACTGTCTCTTACACTCTCTTACCCTCTCCTACACTCTGCTACTGTCTCTTACACCCTCTTACACTCTGTTACTGTCTCTTACACTCTCTTACACTCTGTTACACTCTCTTACACTCTGTTACACCCTCTTACACACTGTTACTGTCTCTTACACTCTGCTACTGTCTCTTACATTCTGTTACTGTCACTTACACTCTGCTACTGTCTCTTACACTCTGTTACTGTCTATTTCACTCTGCTACTGTCTCTTACCCTCTGTTACTGTCTATTACCCTCTGCTACTGTCTCCTACACTCTGTTACTGTCTCTTTCACTCTGCTACTGTCTCTTACACTCTGCTACTATCTCTTACGCTCTGTTACTGTCTCTTACACTCTACTACACTGTCATACACTCTGTTACTGTATCTTACACTCTGTTACTGTCTCGTACACTCTGTTACTGTCTCATACACTCTGTTACTGCCTCCTATACTCTGTTACTGTCTCCTATACTCTGTTACTGTCTCTTACACTCTGTTACTGTCTCCTATACTCTGTTACTGTCTCCTATACTCTGTTGCACTCTCTTACACTCTGTTACACCCTCTTACACACCGTTACTGTCTCTTACACTCTCTTACACTCTGCTACTGTCTCTTACATTCTGTTACTGTCACTTACACTCTGCTACTGTCTCTTACACTCTGTTACTGTCTCTTACACTCTGTTACTGTCTCTTACACTCTGTTACTGTCTCCTATACTCTGTTACTGTCTCCTATACTCTGTTACACTCTCTTACACTCTGCTGCTGTCTCATATACTCTGTTACTGTCTCTTACACTCTGTTACTGTCTCTTACACTCTCTTACACTCTCTTACACTCTGTTACTGTCTCTTACATTCTCTTACACTCTGTTACTGTCTCCTATACTCTGTTACCGTCTCTTACTCTCTGCTACTGTCTCTTACACAGGTTTACGATGTCTACGCGAAGAGATCCCCAGAGACGTTCACAGTATACTGAGATCATTCTGGACTATGTGATCCTAGAGGACGGTATATGCCATGTGACACTCTCTTACACTCTACTACACTCTACTACACTCTGCTACTGTCTCTTTCACTCTGCTACTGTCTCTTACACTCTGCTACTATCTCTTACGCTCTGTTACTGTCTCTTACACTCTACTACACTGTCATACACTCTGTTACTGTATCTTACACTCTGTTACTGTCTCGTACACTCTGTTACTGTCTCTTACACTCTGTTACTGCCTCCTTTACTCTGTTACTGTCTCCTATACTCTGTTACTGTCTCTTACACTCTGTTACTGTCTCCTATACTCTGTTACTGTCTCCTATACTCTGTTACACTCTCTTACACTCTGTTACACCCTCTTACACACTGTTACTGTCTCTTACACTCTCTTACACTCTGCTACTGTCTCTTACATTCTGTTACTGTCACTTACACTCTGCTACTGTCTCTTACACTCTGTTACTGTCTATTTCACTCTGCTACTGTCTCTTACCCTCTGTTACTGTCTCTTACACTCTGCTACTGTCTCCTACACTCTGTTACTGTCTCTTTCACTCTGCTACTGTCTCTTACACTCTGCTACTATCTCTTATGCTCTGTTACTGTCTCTTACACTCTACTACACTGTCATACACTCTGTTACTGTATCTTACACTCTGTTACTGTCTCGTACACTCTGTTACTGTCTCCTATACTCTGTTACTGTCTCCTATACTCTGTTACACTCTCTTACACTCTGTTACACCCTCTTACACACTGTTACTGTCTCTTACACTCTCTTACACTCTGCTACTGTCTCTTACATTCTGTTACTGTCACTTACACTCTGCTACTGTCTCTTACACTCTGTTACTGTCTATTTCACTCTGCTACTGTCTCTTACCCTCTGTTACTGTCTCTTACACTCTGCTACTGTCTCCTACACTCTGTTACTGTCTCTTTCACTCTGCTACTGTCTCTTACACTCTGCTACTATCTCTTACGCTCTGTTACTGTCTCTTACACTCTACTACACTGTCATACACTCTGTTACTGTATCTTACACTCTGTTACTGTCTCTTACACTCTGTTACTGTCTCCTATACTCTGTTACTGTCTCAGATACTCTGTTACACTCTCTTACACTCTGTTACACCCTCCTACACACTGTTACTGTCTCTTACACTCTCTTACACTCTGCTACTGTCTCTTACATTCTGTTACTGTCACTTACACTCTGCTACTGTCTCTTACACTCTGTTACTGTCTATTTCACTCTGCTACTGTCTCTTACACTCTGCTACTATCTCTTACGCTCCGTTACTGTCTCTTACACTCTACTACACTGTCATACACTCTGTTACTGTATCTTACACTCTGTTACTGTCTCGTACACTCTGTTACTGTCTCTTACACTTTTTTACTGTCTCCTATACTCTGTTACTGTCTCCTATACTCTGTTACACTCTCTTACACTCTGCTGCTGTCTCATATACTCTGTTACTGTATCTTACACTCTGTTACTGTCTCGTACACTCTGTTACTGTCTCTTACACTCTGTTACTGTCTCCTATACTCTGTTACTGTCTTTTACACTCTGTTACTGTCTCCTATACTCTGTTACTGTCTCCTATACTCTGTTACACTCTCTTACACTCTGTTACTGTCTCATATACTCTGTTACTGTCTCTTACACTATGTTACTGTCTCTTACACTCTCTTACCCTCTCCTACACTCTGCTACTGTCTCTTACACCCTCTTACACTCTCTTACACGCTGTTACACCCTCTTACACACTGTTACTGTCTCTTACACTCTCTTACACTCTGCTACTGTCTCTTACCCTCTGTTACTGTCTCTTACACTCTGCTACTGTCTCCTACACTCTGTTACTGTCTCTTTCACTCTGCTACTGTCTCTTACACACTGCTACTATCTCTTACGCTCTGTTACTGTCTCTTACACTCTACTACACTGTCATACACTCTGTTACTGTATCTTACACTCTGTTACTGTCTCGTACACTCTGTTACTGTCTCTTACACTCTGTTACTGTCTCCTATACTCTGTTACTGTCTCTTACACTCTGTTACTGTCTCCTATACTCTGTTACACTCTCTTACACTCTGTTACACCCTCTTACACACTGTTACTGTCTCTTACACTCTGTTACTGTCTATTTCACTCTGCTACTGTCTCTTACACTCTGCTACTATCTCTTACGCTCTGTTACTGTCTCTTACACTCTACTACACTGTCATATACTCTGTTACTGTATCTTACACTCTGTTACTGTCTCGTACACTCTGTTACTGTCTCTTACACTCTGTTACTGTCTCCTATACTCTGTTACTGTCTCCTATACTCTGTTACTGTCTCTTACACTCTGTTACTGTCTCTTACACTCTGTTACTGTCTCCTATACTCTGTTACACTCTCTTACACTCTGTTACACCCTCTTACACACTGTTACTGTCTCTTACACTCTGCTACTGTCTCTTACATTCTGTTACTGTCACTTACACTCTGCTACTGTCTCTTACACTCTGTTACTGTCTATTTCACTCTGCTACTGTCTCTTACACTCTGCTACTATCTCTTACGCTCTGTTACTGTCTCTTACACTCTACTACACTGTCATACACTCTGTTACTGTATCTTACACTCTGTTACTGTCTCGTACACTCTGTTACTGTCTTTTACACTCTGTTACTGTCTCCTATACTCTGTTACTGTCTCTTACACTCTGTTACTGTCTCCTATACTCTGTTACTGTCTCCTATACTCTGTTACACTCTCTTACACTCTGCTGCTGTCTCATATACTCTGTTACTGTCTCTTACACTCTGTTACTGTCTCTTACACTCTCTTACCCTCTCCTACACTCTGCTACTGTCTCTTACACCCTCTTACACTCTGTTACTGTCTCTTACACTCTCTTACACTCTGTTACACTCTCTTACACGCTGTTACACCCTCTTACACACTGTTACTGTCTCTTACACTCTCTTACACTCTGCTACTGTCTCTTACATTCTGTTACTGTCACTTACACTCTGCTACTGTCTCTTACACTCTGTTACTGTCTATTTCACTCTGCTACTGTCTCTTACCCTCTGTTACTGTCTCTTACACTCTGCTACTGTCTCCTACACTCTGTTACTGTCTCTTTCACTCTGCTACTGTCTCTTACACTCTGCTACTATCTCTTACGCTCTGTTACTGTCTCTTACACTCTACTACACTGTCATACACTCTGTTACTGTATCTTACACTCTGTTACTGTCTCGTACACTCTGTTACTGTCTCCTATACTCTGTTACACTCTCTTACACTCTGTTACACCCTCTTACACACTGTTACTGTCTCTTACACTCTCTTACACTCTGCTACTGTTTCTTACATTCTGTTACTGTCACTTACACTCTGCTACTGTCTCTTACACTCTGTTACTGTCTATTTCACTCTGCTACTGTCTCTTACCCTCTGTTACTGTCTCTTACACTCTGCTACTGTCTCCTACACTCTGTTACTGTCTCTTTCACTCTGCTACTGTCTCTTACACTCTGCTACTATCTCTTACGCTCTGTTACTGTCTCTTACACTCTACTACACTGTCATACACTCTGTTACTGTATCTTACACTCTGTTACTGTCTCTTACACTCTGTTACTGTCTCCTATACTCTGTTACTGTCTCAGATACTCTATTACACTCTCTTACACTCTGTTACACCCTCTTACACACTGTTACTGTCTCTTACACTCTCTTACACTCTGCTACTGTCTCTTACATTCTGTTACTGTCACTTACACTCTGCTACTGTCTCTTACACTCTGTTACTGTCTATTTCACTCTGCTACTGTCTCTTACCCTCTGTTACTGTCTCTTACCCTCTGCTACTGTCTCCTACACTCTGTTACTGTCTCTTTCACTCTGCTACTGTCTCTTACACTCTGCTACTATCTCTTACGCTCTGTTACTGTCTCTTACACTCTACTACACTGTCATACACTCTGTTACTGTATCTTACACTCTGTTACTGTCTCGTACACTCTGTTACTGTCTCTTACACTCTGTTACTGCCTCCTATACTCTGTTACTGTCTCCTATACTCTGTTACTGTCTCTTACACTCTGTTACTGTCTCCTATACTCTGTTACTGTCTCCTATACTCTGTTACACTCTCTTACACTCTGTTACACCCTCTTACACACTGTTACTGTCTCTTACACTCTGCTACTGTCTCTTACATTCTGTTACTGTCACTTACACTCTGCTACTGTCTCTTACACTCTGTTACTGTCTCTTACACTCTGTTACTGTCTCTTACACTCTGTTACTGTCTCCTATACTCTGTTACACTCTCTTACACTCTGCTGCTGTCTCATATACTCTGTTACTGTCTCTTACACTCTGTTACTGTCTCTTACACTCTCTTACACTCTCTTACACTCTGTTACTGTCTCTTACATTCTCTTACACTCTGTTACTGTCTCCTATACTCTGTTACCGTCTCTTACTCTCTGCTACTGTCTCTTACACAGGTTTACGATGTCTACGCGAAGAGATCCCCAGAGACGTTCACAGTATACTGAGATCATTCTGGACTATGTGATCCTAGAGGACGGTATATGCCATGTGACACTCTCTTACACTCTACTACACTCTACTACACTCTGCTACTGTCTCTTTCACTCTGTTACTGTCTCTTTCACTCTGCTACTGTCTCTTACACTCTGCTACTATCTCTTACGCTCTGTTACTGTCTCTTACACTCTACTACACTGTCATACACTCTGTTACTGTATCTTACACTCTGTTACTGTCTCGTACACTCTGTTACTGTCTCTTACACTCTGTTACTGCCTCCTTTACTCTGTTACTGTCTCCTATACTCTGTTACTGTCTCTTACACTCTGTTACTGTCTCCTATACTCTGTTACTGTCTCCTATACTCTGTTACACTCTCTTACACTCTGTTACACCCTCTTACACACTGTTACTGTCTCTTACACTCTCTTACACTCTGCTACTGTCTCTTACATTCTGTTACTGTCACTTACACTCTGCTACTGTCTCTTACACTCTGTTACTGTCTATTTCACTCTGCTACTGTCTCTTACCCTCTGTTACTGTCTCTTACACTCTGCTACTGTCTCCTACACTCTGTTACTGTCTCTTTCACTCTGCTACTGTCTCTTACACTCTGCTACTATCTCTTACGCTCTGTTACTGTCTCTTACACTCTACTACACTGTCATACACTCTGTTACTGTATCTTACACTCTGTTACTGTCTCTTACACTCTGTTACTGTCTCCTATACTCTGTTACTGTCTCCTATACTCTGTTACTGTCTCTTACACTCTGTTACTGTCTCCTATACTCTGTTACTGTCTCCTATACTCTGTTACACTCTCTTACACTCTGTTACACCCTCTTACACACTGTTACTGTCTCTTACACTCTCTTACACTCTGCTACTGTCTCTTACATTCTGTTACTGTCACTTACACTCTGCTACTGTCTCTTACACTCTGCTACTGTCTCTTACACTCTGCTACTATCTCTTACGCTCTGTTACTGTCTCTTACACTCTACTACACTGTCATACACTCTGTTACTGTATCTTACACTCTGTTACTGTCTCGTACACTCTGTTACTGTCTCTTACACTCTTTTACTGTCTCCTATACTCTGTTACTGTCTCTTACACTCTGTTACTGTCTCCTATACTCTGTTACTGTCTCCTATACTCTGTTACACTCTCTTACACTCTGCTGCTGTCTCATATACTCTGTTACTGTATCTTACACTCTGTTACTGTCTCGTACACTCTGTTACTGTCTCTTACACTCTGTTACTGTCTCCTATACTCTGTTACTGTCTTTTACACTCTGTTACTGTCTCCTATACTCTGTTACTGTCTCCTATACTCTGTTACACTCTCTTACACTCTGCTGCTGTCTCATATACTCTGTTACTGTCTCTTACACTATGTTACTGTCTCTTACACTCTCTTACCCTCTCCTACACTCTGCTACTGTCTCTTACACCCTCTTACACTCTGTTACTGTCTCTTACACTCTCTTACACTCTGTTACACTCTCTTACACTCTGTTACACCCTCTTACACACTGTTACTGTCTCTTACACTCTCTTACACTCTGCTACTGTCTCTTACATTCTGTTACTGTCACTTACACTCTGCTACTGTCTCTTACACTCTGTTACTGTCTATTTCACTCTGCTACTGTCTCTTACCCTCTGTTACTGTCTATTACCCTCTGCTACTGTCTCCTACACTCTGTTACTGTCTCTTTCACTCTGCTACTGTCTCTTACACTCTGCTACTATCTCTTACGCTCTGTTACTGTCTCTTACACTCTACTACACTGTCATACACTCTGTTACTGTATCTTACACTCTGTTACTGTCTCGTACACTCTGTTTCTGTCTCTTACACTCTGTTACTGCCTCCTATACTCTGTTACTGTCTCCTATACTCTGTTACTGTCTCTTACACTCTGTTACTGTCTCCTATACTCTGTTACTGTCTCCTATACTCTGTTACACTCTCTTACACTCTGTTACACCCTCTTACACACTGTTACTGTCTCTTACACTCTCTTACACTCTGCTACTGTCTCTTACATTCTGTTACTGTCACTTACACTCTGTTACTGTCTCTTACACTCTGTTACTGTCTCTTACACTCTGTTACTGTCTCCTATACTCTGTTACTGTCTCCTATACTCTGTTACACTCTCTTACACTCTGCTGCTGTCTCATATACTCTGTTACTGTCTCTTACACTCTGTTACTGTCTCTTACACTCTCTTACACTCTCTTACACTCTGTTACTGTCTCTTACATTCTCTTACACTCTGTTACTGTCTCCTATACTCTGTTACCGTCTCTTACTCTCTGCTACTGTCTCTTACACAGGTTTACGATGTCTACGCGAAGAGATCCCCAGAGACGTTCACAGTATACTGAGATCATTCTGGACTATGTGATCCTAGAGGACGGTATATGCCATGTGACACTCTCTTACACTCTACTACACTCTACTACACTCTGCTACTGTCTCTTTCACTCTGTTACTGTCTCTTTCACTCTGCTACTGTCTCTTACACTCTGCTACTATCTCTTACGCTCTGTTACTGTCTCTTACACTCTACTACACTGTCATACACTCTGTTACTGTATCTTACACTCTGTTACTGTCTCGTACACTCTGTTACTGTCTCTTACACTCTGTTACTGCCTCCATTACTCTGTTACTGTCTCCTATACTCTGTTACTGTCTCTTACACTCTGTTACTGTCTCCTATACTCTGTTACTGTCTCCTATACTCTGTTACACTCTATTACACTCTGTTACACCCTCTTACACACTGTTACTGTCTCTTACACTCTCTTACACTCTGCTACTGTCTCTTACATTCTGTTACTGTCACTTACACTCTGCTACTGTCTCTTACACTCTGTTACTGTCTATTTCACTCTGCTACTGTCTCTTACCCTCTGTTACTGTCTCTTACACTCTGCTACTGTCTCCTACACTCTGTTACTGTCTCTTTCACTCTGCTACTGTCTCTTACACTCTGCTACTATCTCTTACGCTCTGTTACTGTCTCTTACACTCTACTACACTGTCATACACTCTGTTACTGTATCTTACACTCTGTTACTGTCTCGTACACTCTGTTACTGTCTCTTACACTCTGTTACTGCCTCCTATACTCTGTTACTGTCTCCTATACTCTGTTACTGTCTCTTACACTCTGTTACTGTCTCCTATACTCTGTTACTGTCTCCTATACTCTGTTACACTCTCTTACACCCTCTTACACACTGTTACTGTCTCTTACACTCTGCTACTGTCTCTTACGTTCTGTTACTGTCACTTACACTCTGCTACTGTCTCTTACACTCTATTACTGTCTCTTACACTCTGTTACTGTCTCTTGCACTCTGTTACTGTCTCCTATACTCTGTTACTGTCTCCTATACTCTGTTACACTCTCTTACACTCTGCTGCTGTCTCATATACTCTGTTACTGTCTCTTACACTCTGTTACTGTCTCTTACACTCTCTTACACTCTGTTACTGTCTCTTACATTCTCTTACACTCTGTTACTGTCTCCTATACTCTGTTACCGTCTCTTACTCTCTGCTACTGTCTCTTACACAGGTTTACGATGTCTACGCGAAGAGATCCCCAGAGACGTTCATAGTATACTGAGATCATTCTGGACTATGTGATCCTAGAGGACGGTATATGCCATGTGACACTCTCTTACACTCTACTACACTCTGCTACTGTCTCTTTCACTCTGTTACTGTCTCTTTCACTCTGCTACTGTCTCTTACACTCTGCTACTATCTCTTACGCTCTGTTACTGTCTCTTACACTCTGTTACTGTATCTTACACTCTGTTACTGTCTCGTACACTCTGTTGCAGTCTCTTACACTCTGTTACTGCCTCCTTTACTCTGTTACTGTCTCCTATACTCTGTTACTGTCTCTTACACTCTGTTACTGTCTCCTATACTCTGTTACTGTCTCCTATACTCTGTTACACTCTCTTACACTCTGTTACACCCTCTTACACACTGTTACTGTCTCTTACACTCTCTTACACTCTGCTACTGTCTCTTACATTCTGTTACTGTCACTTACACTCTGCTACTGTCTCTTACACTCTGTTACTGTCTATTTCACTCTGCTACTGTCTCTTACCCTCTGTTACTGTCTCTTACACTCTGCTACTGTCTCCTACACTCTGTTACTGTCTCTTTCACTCTGCTACTGTCTCTTACACTCTGCTACTATCTCTTACGCTCTGTTACTGTCTCTTACACTCTTTTACTGTCTCCTATACTCTGTTACTGTCTCATATACTCTGTTACACTCTCTTACACTCTGTTACACCCTCTTACACACTGTTACTGTCTCTTACACTCTCTTACACTCTGCTACTGTCTCTTACATTCTGTTACTGTCACTTACACTCTGCTACTGTCTCTTACACTCTGTTACTGTCTATTTCACTCTGCTACTGTCTCTTACACTCTGCTACTATCTCTTACGCTCCGTTACTGTCTCTTACACTCTACTACACTGTCATACACTCTGTTACTGTATCTTACACTCTGTTACTGTCTCGTACACTCTGTTACTGTCTCTTACACTCTTTTACTGTCTCCTATACTCTGTTACTGTCTCCTATACTCTGTTACACTCTCTTACACTCTGCTGCTGTCTCATATACTCTGTTACTGTATCTTACACTCTGTTACTGTCTCGTACACTCTGTTACTGTCTCTTACACTCTGTTACTGTCTCCTATACTCTGTTACTGTCTCCTATACTCTGTTACTGTCTCCTATACTCTGTTACACTCTCTTACACTCTGCTGCTGTCTCATATACTCTGTTACTGTCTCTTACACTATGTTACTGTCTCTTACACTCTCTTACCCTCTCCTACACTCTGCTACTGTCTCTTACACCCTCTTACACTCTCTTACTGTCTCTTGCACTCTCTTACACTCTGTAACACTCTCTTACACGCTGTTACACCCTCTTACACACTGTTACTGTCTCTTACACTCTCTTACACTCTGCTACTGTCTCTTACCCTCTGTTACTGTCTCTTACACTCTGTTACTGTCTCTTACACTCTGCTACTGTCTCCTACACTCTGTTACTGTCTCTTTCACTCTGCTACTGTCTCTTACACACTGCTACTATCTCTTACGCTCTGTTACTGTCTCTTACACTCTACTACACTGTCATACACTCTGTTACTGTATCTTACACTCTGTTACTGTCTCGTACACTCTGTTACTGTCTCTTACACTCTGTTACTGTCTCCTATACTCTGTTACTGTCTCTTACACTCTGTTACAGTCTCCTATACTCTGTTACTGTCTCCTATACTCTGTTACACTCTCTTACACTCTGTTACACCCTCTTACACACTGTTACTGTCTCTTACACTCTGTTACTGTCTATTTCACTCTGCTACTGTCTCTTACACTCTGCTACTATCTCTTACGCTCTGTTACTGTCTCTTACACTCTACTACACTGTCATATACTCTGTTACTGTATCTTACACTCTGTTACTGTCTCGTACACTCTGTTACTGTCTCTTACACTCTGTTACTGTCTCCTATACTCTGTTACTGTCTCCTATACTCTGTTACTGTCTCTTACACTCTGTTACTGTCTCTTACACTCTGTTACTGTCTCCTATACTCTGTTACTGTCTCCTATACTCTGTTACTGTCTCCTATACTCTGTTACACCCTCTTACACACTGTTACTGTCTCTTACACTCTGCTACTGTCTCTTACATTCTGTTACTGTCACTTACACTCTGCTACTGTCTCTTACACTCTGTTACTGTCTATTTCACTCTGCTACTGTCTCTTACACTCTGCTACTATCTCTTACGCTGTGTTACTGTCTCTTACACTCTACTACACTGTCATACACTCTGTTACTGTATCTTACACTCTGTTACTGTCTCGTACACTCTGTTACTGTCTTTTACACTCTGTTACTGTCTCCTATACTCTGTTACTGTCTCTTACACTCTGTTACTGTCTCCTATACTCTGTTACTGTCTCCTATACTCTGTTACACTCTCTTACACTCTGCTGCTGTCTCATATACTCTGTTACTGTCTCTTACACTCTTTTACCCTCTCCTACACTCTGCTACTGTCTCTTACACCCTCTTACACTCTGTTACTGTCTCTTACACTCTCTTACACTCTGTTACACTCTCTTACACGCTGTTACACCCTCTTACACGCTGTTACACCCTCTTACACACTGTTACTGTCTCTTACACTCTCTTACACTCTGCTACTGTCTCTTACCCTCTGTTACTGTCTCTTACACTCTGCTACTGTCTCCTACACTCTGTTACTGTCTCTTTCACTCTGCTACTGTCTCTTACACTCTGTTACACTCTCTTACACTCTGTTACTGTCTCTTACATTCTCTTACACTCTGTTACTGTCTCCTATACTCTGTTACCGTCTCTTACTCTCTGCTACTGTCTCTTACACAGGTTTACGATGTCTATGCGAAGAGATCCCCAGAGACGTTCACAGTATACTGAGATCATTCTGGACTATGTGATCCTAGAGGACGGTATATGCCATGTGACACTCTCTTACACTCTACTACACTCTACTACACTCTGCTACTGTCTCTTTCACTCTGTTACTGTCTCTTTCACTCTGCTACTGTCTCTTACACTCTGCTACTATCTCTTACGCTCTGTTACTGTCTCTTACACTCTACTACACTGTCATACACTCTGTTACTGTCTCGTACACTCTGTTACTGTCTCGTACACTCTGTTACTGTCTCTTACACTCTGTTACTGCCTCCTTTACTCTGTTACTGTCTCCTATACTCTGTTACTGTCTCTTACACTCTGTTACTGTCTCCTATACTCTGTTACTGTCTCCTATACTCTGTTACACTCTCTTACACTCTGTTACACCCTCTTACACACTGTTACTGTCTCTTACACTCTCTTACACTCTGCTACTGTCTCTTACATTCTGTTACTGTCACTTACACTCTGCTACTGTCTCTTACACTCTGTTACTGTCTATTTCACTCTGCTACTGTCTCTTACCCTCTGTTACTGTCTCTTACACTCTGCTACTGTCTCCTACACTCTGTTACTGTCTCTTTCACTCTGCTACTGTCTCTTACACTCTGCTACTATCTCTTACGCTCTGTTACTGTCTCTTACACTCTACTACACTGTCATACACTCTGTTACTGTATCTTACACTCTGTTACTGTCTCGTACACTCTGTTACTGTCTCTTACACTCTGTTACTGCCTCCTATACTCTGTTACTGTCTCCTATACTCTGTTACTGTCTCTTACACTCTGTTACTGTCTCCTATACTCTGTTACTGTCTCCTATACTCTGTTACTGTCCCTATACTCTGTTACACTCTCTTACACTCTGTTACACCCTCTTACACACTGTTACTGTCTCTTACACTCTCTTACTCTGCTACTGTCTCTTACATTCTGTTACTGTCACTTACACTCTGCTACTGTCTCTTACACTCTGTTACTGTCTATTTCACTCTGCTACTGTCTCTTACACTCTGCTACTATCTCTTACGCTCCGTTACTGTCTCTTACACTCTACTACACTGTCATACACTCTGTTACTGTATCTTACACTCTGTTACTGTCTCGTACACTCTGTTACTGTCTCTTACACTCTTTTACTGTCTCCTATACTCTGTTACTGTCTCCTATACTCTGTTACACTCTCTTACACTCTGCTGCTGTCTCATATACTCTGTTACTGTATCTTACACTCTGTTACTGTCTCGTACACTCTGTTACTGTCTCTTACACTCTGTTACTGTCTCCTATACTCTGTTACTGTCTTTTACACTCTGTTACTGTCTCCTATACTCTGTTACTGTCTCCTATACTCTGTTACACTCTCTTACACTCTGCTGCTGTCTCATATACTCTGTTACTGTCTCTTACACTATGTTACTGTCTCTTACACTCTCTTACCCTCTCCTACACTCTGCTACTGTCTCTTACACCCTCTTACACTCTGTTACTGTCTCTTGCACTCTCTTACACTCTGTAACACTCTCTTACACGCTGTTACACCCTCTTACACACTGTTACTGTCTCTTACACTCTCTTACACTCTGCTACTGTCTCTTACCCTCTGTTACTGTCTCTTACACTCTGCTACTGTCTCCTACACTCTGTTACTGTCTCTTTCACTCTGCTACTGTCTCTTACACACTGCTACTATCTCTTACGCTCTGTTACTGTCTCTTAGACTCTACTACACTGTCATACACTCTGTTACTGTATCTTACACTCTGTTACTGTCTCGTACACTCTGTTACTGTCTCTTACACTCTGTTACTGTCTCCTATACTCTGTTACTGTCTCTTACACTCTGTTACTGTCTCCTATACTCTGTTACTGTCTCCTATACTCTGTTACACTCTCTTACACTCTGTTACACCCTCTTACACACTGTTACTGTCTCTTACACTCTCTTACACTCTGCTACTGTCTCTTACATTCTGTTACTGTCACTTACACTCTGCTTCTGTCTCTTACACTCTGTTACTGTCTATTTCACTCTGCTACTGTCTCTTACACTCTGCTACTATCTCTTACGCTCTGTTACTGTCTCTTACACTCTACTACACTGTCATACACTCTGTTACTGTCTCGTACACTCTGTTACTGTCTCTTACACTCTGTTACTGTCTCCTATACTCTGTTACTGTCTCTTACACTCTGTTACTGTCTCCTATACTCTGTTACTGTCTCCTATACTCTGTTACTGTCTCCTATACTCTGTTACACTCTCTTACACTCTGCTGCTGTCTCATATACTCTGTTACTGTCTCTTACACTCTGTTACTGTCTCTTACACTCTCTTACACTCTCTTACACTCTCTTACACTCTCTTACACGCTGTTACACTCTCTTACACGCTGTTACACCCTGTTACACACTGTTACTGTCTGTTACACTCTCTTACACTCTGCTACTGTCTCTTACACTCTGTTACTGTCTCTTACACTCTGCTACTGTCTCTTACACTCTGTTACTGTCTCTTTCACTCTGCTACTGTCTCCTATACTCTGTTACTGTCTCCTATACTCTGTTACACCCTCTTACACACTGTTACTGTCTCTTACACTCTCTTACTCTCTGTTACTGTCACTTACACTCTGCTACTGTCTCTTACACTCTGTTACTGTCTATTTCACGCTGCTACTGTCTCTTACACTCTGCTACTATCTCTTACGCTCTGTTACTGTCTCTTACACTCTACTACACTGTCATACACTCTGTTACTGTATCTTACACTCTGTTACTGTCTCGTACACTCTGTTACTGTCTCTTACACTCTGTTACTGTCTCCTATACTCTGTTACTGTCTTTTACACTCTGTTACTGTCTCCTATACTCTGTTACTGTCTCCTATACTCTGTTACACTCTCTTACACTCTGCTGCTGTCTCATATACTCTGTTACTGTCTCTTACACTATGTTACTGTCTCTTACACTCTCTTACCCTCTCCTACACTCTGCTACTGTCTCTTACACCCTCTTACACTCTGTTACTGTCTCTTACACTCTCTTACACTCTGTTACACTCTCTTACACGCTGTTACACCCTCTTACACACTGTTACTGTCTCTTACCCTCTGTTACTGTCTCTTACACTCTGCTACTGTCTCCTACACTCTGTTACTGTCTCTTTCACTCTGCTACTGTCTCTTACACTCTGCTACTATCTCTTACGCTCTGTTACTGTCTCTTACACTCTACTACACTGTCATACACTCTGTTACTGTATCTTACACTCTGTTACTGTCTCTTACACTCTGTTACTGTCTCCTATACTCTGTTACTGTCTCCTATACTCTGTTACTGTCTCTTACACTCTGTTACTGTCTCCTATACTCTGTTACTGTCTCCTATACTCTGTTACACTCTCTTACACTCTGTTACACCCTCTTACACACTGTTACTGTCTCTTACACTCTCTTACACTCTGCTACTGTCTCTTACATTCTGTTACTGTCACTTACACTCTGCTACTGTCTCTTACACTCTGTTACTGTCTATTTCACTCTGCTACTGTCTCTTACACTCTGCTACTATCTCTTACGCTCTGTTACTGTCTCTTACACTCTACTACACTGTCATACACTCTGTTACTGTATCTTACACTCTGTTACTGTCTCGTACACTCTGTTACTGTCTCTTACACTCTTTTACTGTCTCCTATACTCTGTTACTGTCTCTTACACTCTGTTACTGTCTCCTATACTCTGTTACTGTCTCCTATACTCTGTTACACTCTCTTACACTCTGCTGCTGTCTCATATACTCTGTTACTGTATCTTACACTCTGTTACTGTCTCGTACACTCTGTTACTGTCTCTTACACTCTGTTACTGTCTCCTATACTCTATTACTGTCTTTTACACTCTGTTACTGTCTCCTATACTCTGTTACTGTCTCCTATACTCTGTTACACTCTCTTACACTCTGCTGCTGTCTCATATACTCTGTTACTGTCTCTTACACTATGTTACTGTCTCTTACACTCTCTTACCCTCTCCTACACTCTGCTACTGTCTCTTACACCCTCTTACACTCTGTTACTGTCTCTTACACTCTCTTACACTCTGTTACACTCTCTTACACTCTGTTACACCCTCTTACACACTGTTACTGTCTCTTACACTCTCTTACACTCTGCTACTGTCTCTTACATTCTGTTACTGTCACTTACACTCTGCTACTGTCTCTTACACTCTGTTACTGTCTATTTCACTCTGCTACTGTCTCTTACCCTCTGTTACTGTCTATTACCCTCTGCTACTGTCTCCTACACTCTGTTACTGTCTCTTTCACTCTGCTACTGTCTCTTACACTCTGCTACTATCTCTTACGCTCTGTTACTGTCTCTTACACTCTACTACACTGTCATACACTCTGTTACTGTATCTTACACTCTGTTACTGTCTCGTACACTCTGTTACTGTCTCTTACACTCTGTTACTGCCTCCTATACTCTGTTACTGTCTCCTATACTCTGTTACTGTCTCTTACACTCTGTTACTGTCTCCTATACTCTGTTACTGTCTCCTATACTCTGTTACACTCTCTTACACTCTGTTACACCCTCTTACACACTGTTACTGTCTCTTACACTCTGCTACTGTCTCTTACATTCTGTTACTGTCACTTACACTCTGCTACTGTCTCTTACACTCTGTTACTGTCTCTTACACTCTGTTACTGTCTCTTACACTCTGTTACTGTCTCTTGCACTCTGTTACTGTCTCCTATACTCTGTTACTGTCTCCTATACTCTGTTACACTCTCTTACACTCTGCTGCTGTCTCATATACTCTGTTACTGTCTCTTACACTCTGTTACTGTCTCTTACACTCTCTTACACTCTCTTACACTCTGTTACTGTCTCTTACATTCTCTTACACTCTGTTACTGTCTCCTAAACTCTGTTACCGTCTCTTACTCTCTGCTACTGTCTCTTACACAGGTTTACGATGTCTACGCGAAGAGATCCCCAGAGACGTTCACAGTATACTGAGATCATTCTGGACTATGTGATCCTAGAGGACGGTATATGCCATGTGACACTCTCTTACACTCTACTACACTCTACTACACTCTGCTACTGTCTCTTTCACTCTGTTACTGTCTCTTTCACTCTGCTACTGTCTCTTACACTCTGCTACTATCTCTTACGCTCTGTTACTGTCTCTTACACTCTACTACACTGTCATACACTCTGTTACTGTATCTTACACTCTGTTACTGTCTCGTACACTCTGTTACTGTCTCTTACACTCTGTTACTGCCTCCTTTACTCTGTTACTGTCTCCTATACTCTGTTACTGTCTCTTACACTCTGTTACTGTCTCTTACACTCTCTTACACTCTGTTACTGTCTCTTACATTCTCTTACACTCTGTTACTGTCTCCTATACTCTGTTACCGTCTCTTACTCTCTGCTACTGTCTCTTACACAGGTTTACGATGTCTACGCGAAGAGATCCCCAGAGACGTTCACAGTATACTGAGATCATTCTGGACTATGTGATCCTAGAGGACGGTATATGCCATGTGACACTCTCTTACACTCTACTACACTCTACTACACTCTGCTACTGTCTCTTTCACTCTGTTACTGTCTCTTTCACTCTGCTACTGTCTCTTCCACTCTGCTACTATCTCTTACGCTCTGTTACTGTCTCTTACACTCTACTACACTGTCATACACTCTGTTACTGTATCTTACACTCTGTTACTGTCTCGTACACTCTGTTACTGTCTCTTACACTCTGTTACTGCCTCCTTTACTCTGTTACTGTCTCCTATACTCTGTTACTGTCTCTTACACTCTGTTACTGTCTCCTATACTCTGTTACTGTCTCCTATACTCTGTTACACTCTCTTACACTCTGTTACACCCTCTTACACACTGTTACTGTCTCTTACACTCTCTTACACTCTGCTACTGTCTCTTACATTCTGTTACTGTCACTTACACTATGCTACTGTCTCTTACACTCTGTTACTGTCTATTTCACTCTGCTACTGTCTCTTACCCTCTGTTACTGTCTCTTACACTCTGCTACTGTCTCCTACACTCTGTTACTGTCTCTTTCACTCTGCTACTGTCTCTTACACTCTGCTACTATCTCTTACGCTCTGTTACTGTCTCTTACACTCTACTACACTGTCATACACTCTGTTACTGTATCTTACACTCTGTTACTGTCTCGTACACTCTGTTACTGTCTCCTATACTCTGTTACTGTCTCCTATACTCTGTTACACTCTCTTACACTCTGTTACACCCTCTTACACACTGTTACTGTCTCTTACACTCTCTTACACTCTGCTACTGTCTCTTACATTCTGTTACTGTCACTTACACTCTGCTACTGTCTCTTACACTCTGTTACTGTCTATTTCACTCTGCTACTGTCTCTTACCCTCTGTTACTGTCTCTTACACTCTGCTACTGTCTCCTACACTCTGTTACTGTCTCTTTCACTCTGCTACTGTCTCTTACACTCTGCTACTATCTCTTACGCTCTGTTACTGTCTCTTACACTCTACTACACTGTCATACACTCTGTTACTGTATCTTACACTCTGTTACTGTCTCTTACACTCTGTTACTGTCTCCTATACTCTGTTACTGTCTCAGATACTCTGTTACACTCTCTTACACTCTGTTACACCCTCTTACACACTGTTACTGTCTCTTACACTCTCTTACACTCTGCTACTGTCTCTTACATTCTGTTACTGTCACTTACACTCTGCTACTATCTCTTACGCTCCGTTACTGTCTCTTACACTCTACTACACTGTCATACACTCTGTTACTGTATCTTACACTCTGTTACTGTCTCGTACACTCTGTTACTGTCTCTTACACTCTTTTACTGTCTCCTATACTCTGTTACTGTCTCCTATACTCTGTTACACTCTCTTACACTCTGCTGCTGTCTCATATACTCTGTTACTGTCTCTTACACTCTGTTACTGTCTCCTATACTCTGTTACTGTCTCCTATACTCTGTTACACTCTCTTACACTCTGTTACACCCTCTTACACACTGTTACTGTCTCTTACACTCTGTTACTGCCTCCTATACTCTGTTACTGTCTCCTATACTCTGTTACTGTCTCTTACACTCTGTTACTGTCTCATATACTCTGTTACTGTCTCCTATACTCTGTTACACTCTCTTACACTCTGTTACACCCTCTTACACACTGTTACTGTCTCTTACACTCTCTTACACTCTGCTACTGTCTCTTACATTCTGTTACTGTCACTTACACTCTGCTACTGTCTCTTACACTCTGTTACTGTCTCTTACACTCTGTTACTGTCTCTTACACTCTGTTACTGTCTCTTATACTCTGTTACTGTCTCCTATACTCTGTTACACTCTCTTACACTCTGCTGCTGTCTCATATACTCTGTTACTGTCTCTTACACTCTGTTACTGTCTCTTACACTCTCTTACACTCTCTTACACTCTGTTACTGTCTCTTACATTCTCTTACACTCTGTTACTGTCTCCTATACTCTGTTACCGTCTCTTACTCTCTGCTACTGTCTCTTACACAGGTTTACGATGTCTACGCGAAGAGATCCCCAGAGACGTTCACAGTATACTGAGATCATTCTGGACTATGTGATCCTAGAGGACGGTATATGCCATGTGACACTCTCTTACACTCTACTACACTCTACTACACTCTGCTACTGTCTCTTTCACTCTGTTACTGTCTCTTTCACTCTGCTACTGTCTCTTACACTCTGCTACTATCTCTTACACTCTGTTACTGTCTTGTACACTCTGTTACTGTCTCTTACACTCTGTTACTGCCTCCTATACTCTGTTACTGTCTCCTATACTCTGTTACTGTCTCTTACACTCTGTTACTGTCTCCTATACTCTGTTACTGTCTCCTATACTCTGTTACACTCTCTTACACTCTGTTACACCCTCTTACACACTGTTACTGTCTCTTACACTCTCTTACACTCTGCTACTGTCTCTTACATTCTGTTACTGTCACTTACACTCTGCTACTGTCTCTTACACTCTGTTACTGTCTCTTACACTCTGTTACTGTCTCCTATACTCTGTTACTGTCTCCTATACTCTGTTACACTCTCTTACACTCTGCTGCTGTCTCATATACTCTGTTACTGTCTCTTACACTCTGTTACTGTCTCTTACACTCTCTTACACTCTCTTACACTCTGTTACTGTCTCTTACATTCTCTTACACTCTGTTACTGTCTCCTATACTCTGTTACCGTCTCTTACTCTCTGCTACTGTCTCTTACACAGGTTTACGATGTCTACGCGAAGAGATCCCCAGAGACGTTCACAGTATACTGAGATCATTCTGGACTATGTGATCCTAGAGGACGGTATATGCCATGTGACACTCTCTTACACTCTACTACACTCTACTACACTCTGCTACTGTCTCTTTCACTCTGTTACTGACTCTTTCACTCTGCTACTGTCTCTTCCACTCTGCTACTATCTCTTACGCTCTGTTACTGTCTCTTACACTCTACTACACTGTCATACACTCTGTTACTGTCTCTTACACTCTGTTACTGTCTCGTACACTCTGTTACTGTCTCTTACACTCTGTTACTGCCTCCTTTACTCTGTTACTGTCTCCTATACTCTGTTACTGTCTCTTACACTCTGTTACTGTCTCCTATACTCTGTTACTGTCTCCTATACTCTGTTACACTCTCTTACACTCTGTTACACCCTCTTACACACTGTTACTGTCTCTTACACTCTCTTACACTCTGCTACTGTCTCTTACATTCTGTTACTGTCACTTACACTATGCTACTGTCTCTTACACTCTGTTACTGTCTATTTCACTCTGCTACTGTCGCTTACCCTCTGTTACTGTCTCTTACACTCTGCTACTGTCTCCTACACTCTGTTACTGTCTCTTTCACTCTGCTACTGTCTCTTACACTCTGCTACTATCTCTTACGCTCTGTTACTGTCTCTTACACTCTACTACACTGTCATACACTCTGTTACTGTATCTTACACTCTGTTACTGTCTCGTACACTCTGTTACTGTCTCCTATACTCTGTTACTGTCTCCTATACTCTGTTACACTCTCTTACACTCTGTTACACCCTCTTACACACTGTTACTGTCTCTTACACTCTCTTACACTCTGCTACTGTCTCTTACATTCTGTTACTGTCACTTACACTCTGCTACTGTCTCTTACACTCTGTTACTGTCTATTTCACTCTGCTACTGTCTCTTACCCTCTGTTACTGTCTCTTACACTCTGCTACTGTCTCCTACACTCTGTTACTGTCTCTTTCACTCTGCTACTGTCTCTTACACTCTGCTACTATCTCTTACGCTCTGTTACTGTCTCTTACACTCTACTACACTGTCATACACTCTGTTACTGTCTCTTACACTCTGTTACTGTCTCCTATACTCTGTTACTGTCTCAGATACTCTGTTACACTCTCTTACACTCTGTTACACCCTCTTACACACTGTTACTGTCTCTTACACTCTCTTACACTCTGCTACTGTCTCTTACATTCTGTTACTGTCACTTACACTCTGCTACTATCTCTTTCGCTCCGTTACTGTCTCTTACACTCTACTACACTGTCATACACTCTGTTACTGTATCTTACACTCTGTTACTGTCTCGTACACTCTGTTACTGTCTCTTACACTCTTTTACTGTCTCCTATACTCTGTTACTGTCTCCTATACTCTGTTACACTCTCTTACACTCTGCTGCTGTCTCATATACTCTGTTACTGTCTCTTACACTCTGTTACTGTCTCCTATACTCTGTTACTGTCTCCTATACTCTGTTACACTCTCTTACACTCTGTTACACCCTCTTACACACTGTTACTGTCTCTTACACTCTGTTACTGCCTCCTATACTCTGTTACTGTCTCCTATACTCTGTTACTGTCTCTTACACTCTGTTACTGTCTCTTACACTCTGTTACTGTCTCATATACTCTGTTACTGTCTCCTATACTCTGTTACACTCTCTTACACTCTGTTACACTCTGTTACACCCTCTTACACACTGTTACTGTCTCTTACACTCTCTTACACTCTGCTACTGTCTCTTACATTCTGTTACTGTCACTTACACTCTGCTACTGTCTCTTACACTCTGTTACTGTCTCTTACACTCTGTTACTGTCTCCTATACTCTGTTACTGTCTCCTATACTCTGTTACACTCTCTTACACTCTGTTACACCCTCTTACACACTGTTACTGTCTCTTACACTCTCTTACACTCTGCTACTGTCTCTTACATTCTGTTACTGTCTCTTACACTCTGCTACTGTCTCTTACACTCTGTTACTGTCTCTTACACTCTGTTACTGTCTCCTATACTCTGTTACTGTCTCCTATACTCTGTTACACTCTCTTACACTCTGCTGCTGTCTCATATACTCTGTTACTGTCTCTTACACTCTGTTACTGTCTCTTACACTCTCTTACACTTTCTTACACTCTGTTACTGTCTCTTACATTCTCTTACACTCTGTTACTGTCTCCTATACTCTGTTACCGTCTCTTACTCTCTGCTACTGTCTCTTACACAGGTTTACGATGTCTACGCGAAGAGATCCCCAGAGACGTTCACAGTATACTGAGATCATTCTGGACTATGTGATCCTAGAGGACGGTATATGCCATGTGACACTCTCTTACACTCTACTACACTCTACTACACTCTGCTACTGTCTCTTTCACTCTGTTACTGTCTCTTTCACTCTGCTACTGTCTCTTACACTCTGCTACTATCTCTTACGCTCTGTTACTGTCTCTTACACTCTACTACACTGTCATACACTCTGTTACTGTATCTTACACTCTGTTACTGTCTTGTCCACTCTGTTACTGTCTCTTACACTCTGTTACTGCCTCCTATACTCTGTTACTGTCTCCTATACTCTGTTACTGTCTCTTACACTCTGTTACTGTCTCCTATACTCTGTTACTGTCTCCTATACTCTGTTACACTCTGTTACACCCTCTTACACACTGTTACTGTCTCTTACACTCTCTTACACTCTGCTACTGTCTCTTACATTCTGTTACTGTCACTTACACTCTGCTACTGTCTCTTACACTCTGTTACTGTCTCTTACACTCTGTTACTGTCTCTTACACTCTGTTACTGTCTCCTATACTCTGTTACTGTCTCCTATACTCTGTTACACTCTCTTACACTCTGCTGCTGTCTTATATACTCTGTTACTGTCTCTTACACTCTGTTACTGTCTCTTACACTCTCTTACACTCTCTTACACTCTGTTACTGTCTCTTACATTCTCTTACACTCTGTTACTGTCTCCTATACTCTGTTACCGTCTCTTACTCTCTGCTACTGTCTCTTACACAGGTTTACGATGTCTACGCGAAGAGATCCCCAGAGACGTTCACAGTATACTGAGATCATTCTGGACTATGTGATCCTAGAGGACGGTATATGCCATGTGACACTCTCTTACACTCTACTACACTCTACTACACTCTGCTACTGTCTCTTTCACTCTGTTACTGTCTCTTTCACTCTGCTACTGTCTCTTCCACTCTGCTACTATCTCTTACGCTCTGTTACTGTCTCTTACACTCTACTACACTGTCATACACTCTGTTACTGTATCTTACACTCTGTTACTGTCTCGTACACTCTGTTACTGTCTCTTACACTCTGTTACTGCCTCCTTTACTCTGTTACTGTCGCCTATACTCTGTTACTGTCTCTTACACTCTGTTACTGTCTCCTATACTCTGTTACTGTCTCCTATACTCTGTTACACTCTCTTACACTCTGTTACACCCTCTTACACACTGTTACTGTCTCTTACACTCTCTTACACTCTGCTACTGTCTCTTACATTCTGTTACTGTCACTTACACTATGCTACTGTCTCTTACACTCTGTTACTGTCTATTTCACTCTGCTACTGTCTCTTACCCTCTGTTACTGTCTCTTACACTCTGCTACTGTCTCCTACACTCTGTTACTGTCTCTTTCACTCTGCTACTGTCTCTTACACTCTGCTACTATCTCTTACGCTCTGTTACTGTCTCTTACACTCTACTACACTGTCATACACTCTGTTACTGTATCTTACACTCTGTTACTGTCTCGTACACTCTGTTACTGTCTCCTATACTCTGTTACTGTCTCCTATACTCTGTTACACTCTCTTACACTCTGTTACACCCTCTTACACACTGTTACTGTCTCTTACACTCTCTTACACTCTGCTACTGTCTCTTACATTCTGTTACTGTCACTTACACTCTGCTACTGTCTCTTACACTCTGTTACTGTCTATTTCACTCTGCTACTGTCTCTTACCCTCTGTTACTGTCTCTTACACTCTGCTACTGTCTCCTACACTCTGTTACTGTCTCTTTCACTCTGCTACTGTCTCTTACACTCTGCTACTATCTCTTACGCTCTGTTACTGTCTCTTACACTCTACTACACTGTCATACACTCTGTTACTGTATCTTACACTCTGTTACTGTCTCTTACACTCTGTTACTGTCTCCTATACTCTGTTACTGTCTCAGATACTCTGTTACACTCTCTTACACTCTGTTACACCCTCTTACACACTGTTACTGTCTCTTACACTCTCTTACACTCTGCTACTGTCTCTTACATTCTGTTACTGTCACTTACACTCTGCTACTATCTCTTACGCTCCGTTACTGTCTCTTACACTCTACTACACTGTCATACACTCTGTTACTGTATCTTACACTCTGTTACTGTCTCGTACACTCTGTTACTGTCTCTTACACTCTTTTACTGTCTCCTATACTCTGTTACTGTCTCCTATACTCTGTTACACTCTCTTACACTCTGCTGCTGTCTCATATACTCTGTTACTGTCTCTTACACTCTGTTACTGTCTCCTATACTCTGTTACTGTCTCCTATACTCTGTTACACTCTCTTACACTCTGTTACACCCTCTTACACACTGTTACTGTCTCTTACACTCTGTTACTGCCTCCTATACTCTGTTACTGTCTCCTATACTCTGTTACTGTCTCTTACACTCTGTTACTGTCTCATATACTCTGTTACTGTCTCCTATACTCTGTTACACTCTCTTACACTCTGTTACACCCTCTTACACACTGTTACTGTCTCTTACACTCTCTTACACTCTGCTACTGTCTCTTACATTCTGTTACTGTCACTTACACTCTGCTACTGTCTCTTACACTCTGTTACTGTCTCTTACACTCTGTTACTGTCTCTTACACTCTGTTACTGTCTCCTATACTCTGTTACTGTCTCCTATACTCTGTTACACTCTCTTACACTCTGCTGCTGTCTCATATACTCTGTTACTGTCTCTTACACTCTGTTACTGTCTCTTACACTCTCTTACACTCTCTTACACTCTGTTACTGTCTCTTACATTCTCTTACACTCTGTTACTGTCTCCTATACTCTGTTACCGTCTCTTACTCTCTGCTACTGTCTCTTACACAGGTTTACGATGTCTACGCGAAGAGATCCCCAGAGACGTTCACAGTATACTGAGATCATTCTGGACTATGTGATCCTAGAGGACGGTATATGCCATGTGACACTCTCTTACACTCTACTACACTCTACTACACTCTGCTACTGTCTCTTTCACTCTGTTACTGTCTCTTTCACTCTGCTACTGTCTCTTACACTCTGCTACTATCTCTTACACTCTGTTACTGTCTTGTACACTCTGTTACTGTCTCTTACACTCTGTTACTGCCTCCTATACTCTGTTACTGTCTCCTATACTCTGTTACTGTCTCTTACACTCTGTTACTGTCTCCTATACTCTGTTACTGTCTCCTATACTCTGTTACACTCTCTTACACTCTGTTACACCCTCTTACACACTGTTACTGTCTCTTACACTCTCTTACACTCTGCTACTGTCTCTTACATTCTGTTACTGTCACTTACACTCTGCTACTGTCTCTTACACTCTGTTACTGTCTCTTACACTCTGTTACTGTCTCCTATACTCTGTTACTGTCTCCTATACTCTGTTACACTCTCTTACACTCTGCTGCTGTCTCATATACTCTGTTACTGTCTCTTACACTCTGTTACTGTCTCTTACACTCTCTTACACTCTCTTACACTCTGTTACTGTCTCTTACATTCTCTTACACTCTGTTACTGTCTCCTATACTCTGTTACCGTCTCTTACTCTCTGCTACTGTCTCTTACACAGGTTTACGATGTCTACGCGAAGAGATCCCCAGAGACGTTCACAGTATACTGAGATCATTCTGGACTATGTGATCCTAGAGGACGGTATATGCCATGTGACACTCTCTTACACTCTACTACACTCTACTACACTCTGCTACTGTCTCTTTCACTCTGTTACTGACTCTTTCACTCTGCTACTGTCTCTTCCACTCTGCTACTATCTCTTACGCTCTGTTACTGTCTCTTACACTCTACTACACTGTCATACACTCTGTTACTGTCTCTTACACTCTGTTACTGTCTCGTACACTCTGTTACTGTCTCTTACACTCTGTTACTGCCTCCTTTACTCTGTTACTGTCTCCTATACTCTGTTACTGTCTCTTACACTCTGTTACTGTCTCCTATACTCTGTTACTGTCTCCTATACTCTGTTACACTCTCTTACACTCTGTTACACCCTCTTACACACTGTTACTGTCTCTTACACTCTCTTACACTCTGCTACTGTCTCTTACATTCTGTTACTGTCACTTACACTATGCTACTGTCTCTTACACTCTGTTACTGTCTATTTCACTCTGCTACTGTCGCTTACCCTCTGTTACTGTCTCTTACACTCTGCTACTGTCTCCTACACTCTGTTACTGTCTCTTTCACTCTGCTACTGTCTCTTACACTCTGCTACTATCTCTTACGCTCTGTTACTGTCTCTTACACTCTACTACACTGTCATACACTCTGTTACTGTATCTTACACTCTGTTACTGTCTCGTACACTCTGTTACTGTCTCCTATACTCTGTTACACTCTCTTACACTCTGTTACACCCTCTTACACACTGTTACTGTCTCTTACACTCTCTTACACTCTGCTACTGTCTCTTACATTCTGTTACTGTCACTTACACTCTGCTACTGTCTCTTACACTCTGTTACTGTCTATTTCACTCTGCTACTGTCTCTTACCCTCTGTTACTGTCTCTTACACTCTGCTACTGTCTCCTACACTCTGTTACTGTCTCTTTCACTCTGCTACTGTCTCTTACACTCTGCTACTATCTCTTACGCTCTGTTACTGTCTCTTACACTCTACTACACTGTCATACACTCTGTTACTGTATCTTACACTCTGTTACTGTCTCGTACACTCTGTTACTGTCTCCTATACTCTGTTACTGTCTCCTATACTCTGTTACACTCTCTTACACTCTGTTACACCCTCTTACACACTGTTACTGTCTCTTACACTCTCTTACACTCTGCTACTGTCTCTTACATTCTGTTACTGTCACTTACACTCTGCTACTGTCTCTTACACTCTGTTACTGTCTATTTCACTCTGCTACTGTCTCTTACCCTCTGTTACTGTCTCTTACACTCTGCTACTGTCTCCTACACTCTGTTACTGTCTCTTTCACTCTGCTACTGTCTCTTACACTCTGCTACTATCTCTTACGCTCTGTTACTGTCTCTTACACTCTACTACACTGTCATACACTCCGTTACTGTATCTTACACTCTGTTACTGTCTCGTACACTCTGTTACTGTCTCCTATACTCTGTTACACTCTCTTACACTCTGTTACACCCTCTTACACACTGTTACTGTCTCTTACACTCTCTTACACTCTGCTACTGTCTCTTACATTCTGTTACTGTCACTTACACTCTGCTACTGTCTCTTACACTCTGTTACTGTCTATTTCACTCTGCTACTGTCTCTTACCCTTTGTTACTGTCTCTTACACTCTGCTACTGTCTCCTACACTCTGTTACTGTCTCTTTCACTCTGCTACTGTCTCTTACACTCTGCTACTATCTCTTACGCTCTGTTACTGTCTCTTACACTCTACTACACTGTCATACACTCTGTTACTGTCTCTTACACTCTGTTACTGTCTCTTACACTCTGTTACTGTCTCCTATACTCTGTTACTGTCTCAGATACTCTGTTACACTCTCTTACACACTGTTACTGTCTCTTACACTCTCTTACACTCTGCTACTGTCTCTTACATTCTGTTACTGTCACTTACACTCTGCTACTGTCTCTTACACTCTGTTACTGTCTATTTCACTCTGCTACTGTCTCTTACACTCTGCTACTATCTCTTACGCTCCGTTACTGTCTCTTACACTCTACTACACTGTCATACACTCTGTTACTGTATCTTACACTCTGTTACTGTCTCGTACACTCTGTTACTGTCTCTTACACTCTTTTACTGTCTCCTATACTCTGTTACTGTCTCCTATACTCTGTTACACTCTCTTACACTCTGCTGCTGTCTCATATACTCTGTTACTGTCTCTTACACTCTGTTACTGTCTCCTATACTCTGTTACTGTCTCCTATACTCTGTTACACTCTCTTACACTCTGTTACACCCTCTTACACACTGTTACTGTCTCTTACACTCTCTTACACTCTGCTACTGTCTCTTACATTCTGTTACTGTCACTTACACTCTGCTACTGTCTCTTACACTCTATTACTGTCTATTTCACTCTGCTACTGTCTCTTACACTCTGCTACTATCTCTTACGCTCCGTTACTGTCTCTTACACTCTACTACACTGTCATACACTCTGTTACTGTATCTTACACTCTGTTACTGTCTCGTACACTCTGTTACTGTCTCTTACACTCTTTTACTGTCTCCTATACTCTGTTACTGTCTCCTATACTCTGTTACACTCTCTTACACTCTGCTGCTGTCTCATATACTCTGTTACTGTATCTTACACTCTGTTACTGTCTCGTACACTCTGTTACTGTCTCTTACACTGTTACTGTCTCCTATACTCTGTTACTGTCTCCTATACTCTGTTACACTCTCTTACACTCTGCTGCTGTCTCATATACTCTGTTACTGTCTCTTACACTATGTTACTGTCTCTTACACTCTCTTACCCTCTCCTACACTCTGCTACTGTCTCTTACACCCTCTTACACTCTGTTACTGTCTCTTGCACTCTCTTACACTCTGTAACACTCTCTTACACGCTGTTACACCCTCTTACACACTGTTACTGTCTCTTACACTCTCTTACACTCTGCTACTGTCTCTTACCCTCTGTTACTGTCTCTTACACTCTGCTACTGTCTCCTACACTCTGTTACTGTCTCTTTCACTCTGCTACTGTCTCTTACACACTGCTACTATCTCTTACGCTCTGTTACTGTCTCTTAGACTCTACTACACTGTCATACACTCTGTTACTGTATCTTACACTCTGTTACTGTCTCGTACACTCTGTTACTGTCTCTTACACTCTGTTACTGTCTCCTATACTCTGTTACTGTCTCTTACATTCTGTTACTGTCTCCTATACTCTGTTACTGTCTCCTATACTCTGTTACACTCTCTTACACTCTGTTACACCCTCTTACACACTGTTACTGTCTCTTACACTCTCTTACACTCTGCTACTGTCTCTTACATTCTGTTACTGTCACTTACACTCTGCTACTGTCTCTTACACTCTGTTACTGTCTATTTCACTCTGCTACTGTCTCTTACACTCTGCTACTATCTCTTACGCTCTGTTACTGTCTCTTACACTCTACTACACTGTCATACACTCTGTTACTGTCTCGTACACTCTGTTACTGTCTCTTACACTCTGTTACTGTCTCCTATACTCTGTTACTGTCTCTTACACTCTGTTACTGTCTCCTATACTCTGTTACACTCTCTTACACTCTGCTGCTGTCTCATATACTCTGTTACTGTCTCTTACACTCTGTTACTGTCTCTTACACTCTCTTACACTCTCTTACACTCTCTTACACTCTCTTACACGCTGTTACACACTGTTACTGTCTGTTACACTCTCTTACACTCTGCTACTGTCTCTTACACTCTGTTACTGTCTCTTACACTCTGCTACTGTCTCTTACACTCTGTTACTGTCTCTTTCACTCTGCTACTGTCTCCTATACTCTGTTACTGTCTCCTATACTCTGTTACACCCTCTTACACACTGTTACTGTCTCTTACACTCTCTTACTCTCTGTTACTGTCACTTACACTCTGCTACTGTCTCTTACACTCTGTTACTGTCTATTTCACGCTGCTACTGTCTCTTACACTCTGCTACTATCTCTTACGCTCTGTTACTGTCTCTTACACTCTACTACACTGTCATACACTCTGTTACTGTATCTTACACTCTGTTATTGTCTCGTACACTCTGTTACTGTCTCTTACACTCTGTTACTGTCTCCTATACTCTGTTACTGTCTTTTACACTCTGTTACTGTCTCCTATACTCTGTTACTGTCTCCTATACTCTGTTACACTCTCTTACACTCTGCTGCTGTCTCATATACTCTGTTACTGTCTCTTACACTATGTTACTGTCTCTTACACTCTCTTACCCTCTCCTACACTCTGCTACTGTCTCTTACACCCTCTTACACTCTGTTACTGTCTCTTACACTCTCTTACACTCTGTTACACTCTCTTACACGCTGTTACACCCTCTTACACACTGTTACTGTCTCTTACCCTCTGTTACTGTCTCTTACACTCTGCTACTGTCTCCTACACTCTGTTACTGTCTCTTTCACTCTGCTACTGTCTCTTACACTCTGCTACTATCTCTTACGCTCTGTTACTGTCTCTTACACTCTACTACACTGTCATACACTCTGTTACTGTATCTTACACTCTGTTACTGTCTCGTACACTCTGTTACTGTCTCTTACACTCTTTTACTGTCTCCTATACTCTGTTACTGTCTCTTACACTCTGTTACTGTCTCCTATACTCTGTTACTGTCTCCTATACTCTGTTACACTCTCTTACACTCTGCTGCTGTCTCATATACTCTGTTACTGTATCTTACACTCTGTTACTGTCTCGTACACTCTGTTACTGTCTCTTACACTCTGTTACTGTCTCCTATACTCTGTTACTGTCTTTTACACTCTGTTACTGTCTCCTATACTCTGTTACTGTCTCCTATACTCTGTTACACTCTCTTACACTCTGCTGCTGTCTCATATACTCTGTTACTGTCTCTTACACTATGTTACTGTCTCTTACACTCTCTTACCCTCTCCTACACTCTGCTACTGTCTCTTACACCCTCTTACACTCTGTTACTGTCTCTTACACTCTCTTACACTCTGTTACACTCTCTTACACTCTGTTACACCCTCTTACACACTGTTACTGTCTCTTACACTCTCTTACACTCTGCTACTGTCTCTTACATTCTGTTACTGTCACTTACACTCTGCTACTGTCTCTTACACTCTGTTACTGTCTATTTCACTCTGCTACTGTCTCTTACCCTCTGTTACTGTCTCTTACCCTCTGCTACTGTCTCCTACACTCTGTTACTGTCTCTTTCACTCTGCTACTGTCTCTTACACTCTGCTACTATCTCTTACGCTCTGTTACTGTCTCTTACACTCTACTACACTGTCATACACTCTGTTACTGTATCTTACACTCTGTTACTGTCTCGTACACTCTGTTACTGTCTCTTACACTCTGTTACTGCCTCCTATACTCTGTTACTGTCTCCTATACTCTGTTACTGTCTCTTACACTCTGTTACTGTCTCCTATACTCTGTTACTGTCTCCTATACTCTGTTACACTCTCTTACACTCTGTTACACCCTCTTACACACTGTTACTGTCTCTTACACTCTCTTACACTCTGCTACTGTCTCTTACATTCTGTTACTGTCACTTACACTCTGCTACTGTCTCTTACACTCTGTTACTGTCTCTTACACTCTGTTACTGTCTCTTACACTCTGTTACTGTCTCCTATACTCTGTTACACTCTCTTACACTCTGCTGCTGTCTCATATACTCTGTTACTGTCTCTTACACTCTGTTACTGTCTCTTACACTCTCTTACACTCTCTTACACTCTCTTACACTCTGTTACTGTCTCTTACATTCTCTTACACTCTGTTACTGTCTCCTATACTCTGTTACCGTCTCTTACTCTCTGCTACTGTCTCTTACACAGGTTTACGATGTCTACCCGAAGAGATCCCCAGAGACGTTCACAGTATACTGAGATCATTCTGGACTATGTGATCCTAGAGGACGGTATATGCCATGTGACACTCTCTTACACTCTACTACACTCTGCTACTGTCTCTTTCACTCTGTTACTGTCTCTTTCACTCTGCTACTGTCTCTTACACTCTGCTACTATCTCTTACGCTCTGTTACTGTCTCTTACACTCTACTACACTGTCATACACTCTGTTACTGTATCTTACACTCTGTTACTGTATCTTACACTCTGTTACTGTCTCGTACACTCTGTTACTGTCTCTTACACTCTGTTACTGCCTCCTTTACTCTGTTACTGTCTCCTATACTCTGTTACTGTCTCTTACACTCTGTTACTGTCTCCTATACTCTGTTACTGTCTCCTATACTCTGTTACACTCTCTTACACTCTGTTACACCCTCTTACACACTGTTACTGTCTCTTACACTCTCTTACACTCTGCTACTGTCTCTTACATTCTGTTACTGTCACTTACACTATGCTACTGTCTCTTACACTCTGTTACTGTCTATTTCACTCTGCTACTGTCTCTTACCCTCTGTTACTGTCTCTTACACTCTGCTACTGTCTCCTACACTCTGTTACTGTCTCTTTCACTCTGCTACTGTCTCTTACACTCTGCTACTATCTCTTACGCTCTGTTACTGTCTCTTACACTCTACTACACTGTCATACACTCTGTTACTGTATCTTACACTCTGTTACACTCTCTTACACCCTCTTACACACTGTTACTGTCTCTTACACTCTCTTACACTCTGCTACTGTCTCTTACATTCTGTTACTGTCACTTACACTCTGCTACTGTCTCTTACACTCTGTTACTGTCTATTTCACTCTGCTACTGTCTCTTACCCTCTGTTACTGTCTCTTACACTCTGCTACTGTCTCCTACACTCTGTTACTGTCTCTTTCACTCTGCTACTGTCTCTTACACTCTGCTACTATCTCTTACGCTCTGTTACTGTCTCTTACACTCTACTACACTGTCATACACTCTGTTACTGTATCTTACACTCTGTTACTGTCTCTTACACTCTGTTACTGTCTCCTATACTCTGTTACTGTCTCATATACTCTGTTACACTCTCTTACACTCTGTTACACCCTCTTACACACTGTTACTGTCTCTTACACTCTCTTACACTCTGCTACTGTCTCTTACATTCTGTTACTGTCACTTACACTCTGCTACTGTCTCTTACACTCTGTTACTGTCTATTTCACTCTGCTACTGTCTCTTACACTCTGCTACTATCTCTTACGCTCCGTTACTGTCTCTTTCACTCTACTACACTGTCATACACTCTGTTACTGTATCTTACACTCTGTTACTGTCTCGTACACTCTGTTACTGTCTCTTACACTCTTTTACTGTCTCCTATACTCTGTTACTGTCTCCTATACTCTGTTACACTCTCTTACACTCTGCTGCTGTCTCATATACTCTGTTACTGTATCTTACACTCTGTTACTGTCTCGTACACTCTGTTACTGTCTCTTACACTCTGTTACTGTCTTTTACACTCTGTTACTGTCTCCTATACTCTGTTACTGTCTCCTATACTCTGTTACACTCTCTTACACTCTGCTGCTGTCTCATATACTCTGTTACTGTCTCTTACACTATGTTACTGTCTCTTACACTCTCTTACCCTCTCCTACACTCTGCTACTGTCTCTTACACCCTCTTACACTCTGTTACTGTCTCTTGCACTCTCTTACACTCTGTAACACTCTCTTACATGCTGTTACACCCTCTTACACACTGTTACTGTCTCTTACACTCTCTTACACTCTGCTACTGTCTCTTACCCTCTGTTACTGTCTCTTACACTCTGTTACTGTCTCTTACACTCTGCTACTGTCTCCTACACTCTGTTACTGTCTCTTTCACTCTGCTACTGTCTCTTACACACTGCTACTATCTCTTACGCTCTGTTACTGTCTCTTACACTCTACTACACTGTCATACACTCTGTTACTGTATCTTACACTCTGTTACTGTCTCGTACACTCTGTTACTGTCTCTTACACTCTGTTACTGTCTCCTATACTCTGTTACTGTCTCCTATACTCTGTTACACTCTCTTACACTCTGTTACACCCTCTTACACACTGTTACTGTCTCTTACACTCTGTTACTGTCTATTTCACTCTGCTACTGTCTCTTACACTCTGCTACTGTCTCTTACACTCTGCTACTATCTCTTACGCTCTGTTACTGTCTCTTACACTCTACTACACTGTCATATACTCTGTTACTGTATCTTACACTCTGTTACTGTCTCGTACACTCTGTTACTGTCTCTTACACTCTGTTACTGTCTCCTATACTCTGTTACTGTCTCCTATACTCTGTTACTGTCTCTTACACTCTGTTACTGTCTCCTATACTCTGTTACTGTCTCCTATACTCTGTTACACTCTCTTACACTCTGTTACACCCTCTTACACACTGTTACTGTCTCTTACACTCTGCTACTGTCTCTTACATTCTGTTACTGTCACTTACACTCTGCTACTGTCTCTTACACTCTGTTACTGTCTATTTCACTCTGCTACTGTCTCTTACACTCTGCTACTTTCTCTTACGCTGTGTTACTGTCTCTTACACTCTACTACACTGTCATACACTCTGTTACTGTATCTTACACTCTGTTACTGTCTCGTACACTCTGTTACTGTCTTTTACACTCTGTTACTGTCTCCTATACTCTGTTACTGTCTCTTACACTCTGTTACTGTCTCCTATACTCTGTTACTGTCTCCTATACTCTGTTACACTCTCTTACACTCTGCTGCTGTCTCATATACTCTGTTACTGTCTCTTACACTCTTTTACCCTCTCCTACACTCTGCTACTGTCTCTTACACCCTCTTACACTCTGTTACTGTCTCTTACACTCTCTTACACTCTGTTACACTCTCTTACACGCTGTTACACCCTCTTACACACTGTTACTGTCTCTTACACTCTCTTACACTCTGCTACTGTCTCTTACCCTCTGTTACTGTCTCTTTCACTCTGCTACTGTCTCTTACACACTGCTACTATCTCTTACGCTCTGTTACTGTCTCTTAGACTCTACTACACTGTCATACACTCTGTTACTGTATCTTACACTCTGTTACTGTCTCGTACACTCTGTTACTGTCTCCTATACTCTGTTACTGTCTCTTACACTCTGTTACTGTCTCCTATACTCTGTTACTGTCTCCTATACTCTGTTACACTCTCTTACACTCTGTTACACCCTCTTACACACTGTTACTGTCTCTTACACTCTCTTACACTCTGCTACTGTCTCTTACATTCTGTTACTGTCACTTACACTCTGCTACTGTCTCTTACACTCTGTTACTGTCTATTTCACTCTGCTACTGTCTCTTACACTCTGCTACTATCTCTTACGCTCTGTTACTGTCTCTTACACTCTACTACACTGTCATACACTCTGTTACTGTCTCGTACACTCTGTTACTGTCTCTTACACTCTGTTACTGTCTCCTATACTCTGTTACTGTCTCCTATACTCTGTTACACTCTCTTACACTCTGTTACACCCTCTTACACACTGTTACTGTCTCTTACACTCTGTTACTGTCTATTTCACTCTGCTACTGTCGCTTACACTCTGCTACTATCTCTTACGCTCTGTTACTGTCTCTTACACTCTACTACACTGTCATATACTCTGTTACTGTATCTTACACTCTGTTACTGTCTCGTACACTCTGTTACTGTCTCTTACACTCTGTTACTGTCTCCTATACTCTGTTACTGTCTCCTATACTCTGTTACTGTCTCTTACACTCTGTTACTGTCTCCTATACTCTGTTACACTCTCTTACACTCTGTTACACCCTCTTACACACTGTTACTGTCTCTTACACTCTGCTACTGTCTCTTACATTCTGTTACTGTCACTTACACTCTGCTACTGTCTCTTACACTCTGTTACTGTCTATTTCACTCTGCTACTGTCTCTTACACTCTGCTACTATCTCTTACGCTCTGTTACTGTCTCTTACACTCTACTACACTGTCATACACTCTGTTACTGTATCTTACACTCTGTTACTGTCTCGTACACTCTGTTACTGTCTTTTACACTCTGTTACTGTCTCCTATACTCTGTTACTGTCTCTTACACTCTGTTACTGTCTCCTATACTCTGTTACTGTCTCCTATACTCTGTTACACTCTCTTACACTCTGCTGCTGTCTCATATACTCTGTTACTGTCTCTTACACTCTGTTACTGTCTCTTACACTCTCTTACCCTCTCCTACACTCTGCTACTGTCTCTTACACCCTCTTACACTCTGTTACTGTCTCTTACACTCTCTTACACTCTGTTACACTCTCTTACACGCTGTTACACCCTCTTACACACTGTTACTGTCTCTTACACTCTCTTACACTCTGCTACTGTCTCTTACCCTCTGTTACTGTCTCTTACACTCTGCTACTGTCTCCTACACTCTGTTACTGTCTCTTTCACTCTGCTACTGTCTCTTACACTCTGTTACACTCTCTTACACTCTGTTACTGTCTCTTACATTCTCTTACACTCTGTTACTGTCTCCTATACTCTGTTACCGTCTCTTACTCTCTGCTACTGTCTCTTACACAGGTTTACGATGTCTACACGAAGAGATCCCCAGAGACGTTCACAGTATACTGAGATCATTCTGGACTATGTGATCCTAGAGGACGGTATATGCCATGTGACACTCTCTTACACTCTACTACACTCTACTACACTCTGCTACTGTCTCTTTCACTCTGTTACTGTCTCTTTCACTCTGCTACTGTCTCTTACACTCTGCTACTATCTCTTACGCTCTGTTACTGTCTCTTACACTCTACTACACTGTCATACACTCTGTTACTGTATCTTACACTCTGTTACTGTCTCGTACACTCTGTTACTGTCTCTTACACTCTGTTACTGCCTCCTTTACTCTGTTACTGTCTCCTATACTCTGTTACTGTCTCTTACACTCTGTTACTGTCTCCTATACTCTGTTACTGTCTCCTATACTCTGTTACACTCTCTTACACCCTGTTACACCCTCTTACACACTGTTACTGTCTCTTACACTCTCTTACACTCTGCTACTGTCTCTTACATTCTGTTACTGTCACTTACACTCTGCTACTGTCTCTTACACTCTGTTACTGTCTCTTACACTCTGTTACTGTCTCTTACACTCTGTTACTGTCTCTTACACTCTGTTACTGTCTCCTATACTCTGTTACTGTCTCCTATACTCTGTTACACTCTCTTACACTCTGCTGCTGTCTCATATACTCTGTTACTGTCTCTTACACTCTGTTACTGTCTCTTACACTCTCTTACACTCTCTTACACTCTGTTACTGTCTCTTACATTCTCTTACACTCTGTTACTGTCTCCTATACTCTGTTACCGTCTCTTACTCTCTGCTACTGTCTCTTACACAGGTTTACGATGTCTACGCGAAGAGATCCCCAGAGACGTTCACAGTATACTGAGATCATTCTGGACTATGTGATCCTAGAGGACGGTATATGCCATGTGACACTCTCTTACACTCTACTACACTCTACCACACTCTGCTACTGTCTCTTTCACTCTGTTACTGTCTCTTTCACTCTGCTACTGTCTCTTACACTCTGCTACTATCTCTTACGCTCTGTTACTGTCTCTTACACTCTACTACACTGTCATACACTCTGTTACTGTATCTTACACTCTGTTACTGTCTCGTACACTCTGTTACTGTCTCTTACACTCTGTTACTGCCTCCTTTACTCTGTTACTGTCTCCTATACTCTGTTACTGTCTCTTACACTCTGTTACTGTCTCCTATACTCTGTTACTGTCTCCTATACTCTGTTACACTCTCTTACTCTCTGTTACACCCTCTTACACACTGTTACTGTCTCTTACACTCTCTTACACTCTGCTACTGTCTCTTACATTCTGTTACTGTCACTTACACTCTGCTACTGTCTCTTACACTCTGTTACTGTCTATTTCACTCTGCTACTGTCTCTTACCCTCTGTTACTGTCTCTTACACTCTGCTACTGTCTCCTACACTCTGTTACTGTCTCTTTCACTCTGCTACTGTCTCTTACACTCTGCTACTATCTCTTACGCTCTGTTACTGTCTCTTACACTCTACTACACTGTAATACACTCTGTTACTGTATCTTACACTCTGTTACTGTCTCGTACACTCTGTTACTGTCTCTTACACTCTGTTACTGCCTCCTATACTCTGTTACTGTCTCCTATACTCTGTTACTGTCTCTTACACTCTGTTACTGTCTCCTATACTCTGTTACTGTCTCCTATACTCTGTTACACTCTCTTACACTCTGTTACACCCTCTTACACACTGTTACTGTCTCTTACACTCTCTTACACTCTGCTACTGTCTCTTACACTCTGCTACTGTCTCTTACATTCTGTTACTGTCACTTACACTCTGCTACTGTCTCTTACACTCTGTTACTGTCTCTTACACTCTGTTACTGTCTCCTATACTCTGTTACTGTCTCCTATACTCTGTTACACTCTCTTACACTCTGCTGCTGTCTCATATACTCTGTTACTGTCTCTTACACTCTGTTACTGTCTCTTACACTCTCTTACACTCTCTTACACTCTGTTACTGTCTCTTACATTCTCTTACACTCTGTTACACTCTGTTACTGTCTCCTATACTCTGTTACCGTCTCTTACTCTCTGCTACTGTCTCTTACACAGGTTTACGATGTCTACGCGAAGAGATCCCCAGAGACGTTCACAGTATACTGAGATCATTCTGGACTATGTGATCCTAGAGGACGGTATATGCCATGTGACACTCTCTTACACTCTACTACACTCTACTACACTCTGCTACTGTCTCTTTCACTCTGTTACTGTCTCTTTCACTCTGCTACTGTCTCTTACACTCTGCTACTATCTCTTACGCTCTGTTACTGTCTCTTACACTCTACTACACTGTCATACACTCTGTTACTGTATCTTACACTCTGTTACTGTATCTTACACTCTGTTACTGTCTCGTACACTCTGTTACTGTCTCTTACACTCTGTTACTGCCTCCTTTACTCTGTTACTGTCTCCTATACTCTGTTACTGTCTCTTACACTCTGTTACTGTCTCCTATACTCTGTTACTGTCTCCTATACTCTGTTACACTCTCTTACACTCTGTTACACCCTCTTACACACTGTTACTGTCTCTTACACTCTCTTACACTCTGCTACTGTCTCTTACATTCTGTTACTGTCACTTACACTCTGCTACTGTCTCTTACACTCTGTTACTGTCTATTTCACTCTGCTACTGTCTCTTACCCTCTGTTACTGTCGCTTACACTCTGCTACTGTCTCCCACACTCTGTTACTGTCTCTTTCACTCTGCTACTGTCTCTTACACTCTGCTACTATCTCTTACGCTCTGTTACTGTCTCTTACACTCTACTACACTGTCATACACTCTGTTACTGTATCTTACACTCTGTTACTGTCTCGTACACTCTGTTACTGTCTCTTACACTCTGTTACTGCCTCCTATACTCTGTTACTGTCTCCTATACTCTGTTACTGTCTCTTACACTCTGTTACTGTCTCCTATACTCTGTTACACTCTCTTACACTCTGTTACACCCTCTTACACACTGTTACTGTCTCTTACACTCTGCTACTGTCTCTTACATTCTGTTACTGTCACTTACACTCTGCTACTGTCTCTTACACTCTGTTACTGTCTCTTACACTCTGTTACTGTCTCTTGCACTCTGTTACTGTCTCCTATACTCTGTTACTGTCTCCTATACTCTGTTACACTCTCTTACACTCTGCTGCTGTCTCATATACTCTGTTACGTTCTCTTACACTCTGTTACTGTCTCTTACACTCTCTTACACTCTCTTACACTCTGTTACTGTCTCTTACATTCTCTTACACTCTGTTACTGTCTCCTATACTCTGTTACCGTCTCTTACTCTCTGCTACTGTCTCTTACACAGGTTTACGATGTCTACGCGAAGAGATCCCCAGAGACGTTCATAGTATACTGAGATCATTCTGGACTATGTGATCCTAGAGGACTGTATATGCCATGTGACACTCTCTTACACTCTACTACACTCTGCTACTGTCTCTTTCACTCTGTTACTGTCTCTTTCACTCTGCTACTGTCTCTTACACTCTGCTACTATCTCTTACGCTCTGTTACTGTCTCTTACACTCTACTACACTGTCATACACTCTGTTACTGTATCTTACACTCTGTTACTGTCTCGTACACTCTGTTACTGTCTCTTACACTCTGTTACTGCCTCCTTTACTCTGTTACTGTCTCCTATACTCTGTTACTGTCTCTTACACTCTGTTACTGTCTCCTATACTCTGTTACTGTCTCCTATACTCTGTTACACTCTCTTACACTCTGTTACACCCTCTTACACACTGTTACTGTCTCTTACACTCTCTTACACTCTGCTACTGTCTCTTACATTCTGTTACTGTCACTTACACTCTGCTACTGTCTCTTACACTCTGTTACTGTCTATTTCACTCTGCTACTGTCTCTTACACTCTGCTACACTGTCATACACTCTGTTACTGTATCTTACACTCTGTTACTGTCTCGTACACTCTGTTACTGTCTCTTACACTCTTTTACTGTCTCCTATACTCTGTTACTGTCTCCTATACTCTGTTACACTCTCTTACACTCTGTTACACCCTCTTACACACTGTTACTGTCTCTTACACTCTCTTACACTCTGCTACTGTCTCTTACATTCTGTTACTGTCACTTACACTCTGCTACTGTCTCTTACACTCTGTTACTGTCTATTTCACTCTGCTACTGTCTCTTACACTCTGCTACACTGTCATACACTCTGTTACTGTATCTTACACTCTGTTACTGTCTCGTACACTCTGTTACTGTCTCTTACACTCTGTTACTGTCTCCTATACTCTGTTACACTCTCTTACACTCTGCTGCTGTCTCATATACTCTGTTACTGTCTCTTACACTATGTTACTGTCTCTTACACTCTCTTACCCTCTCCTACACTCTGCTACTGTCTCTTACACCCTCTTACACTCTGTAACACTCTCTTACACGCTGTTACACCCTCTTACACACTGTTACTGTCTCTTACACTCTCTTACACTCTGCTACTGTCTCTTACCCTCTGTTACTGTCTCTTACACTCTGCTACTGTCTCCTACACTCTGTTACTGTCTCTTTCACTCTGCTACTGTCTCTTACACACTGCTACTATCTCTTACGCTCTGTTACTGTCTCTTACACTCTACTACACTGTCATACACTCTGTTACTGTATCTTACACTCTGTTACTGTCTCGTACACTCTGTTACTGTCTCTTACACTCTGTTACTGTCTCCTATACTCTGTTACTGTCTCTTACACTCTGTTACTGTCTCCTATACTCTGTTACTGTCTCCTATACTCTGTTACACTCTCTTACACTATGTTACACCCTCTTACACACTGTTACTGTCTCTTACACTCACTTACACTCTGCTACTGTCTCTTACACTCTGTTACTGTCTCTTACACTCTGTTACTGTCTCTTACACTCTGTTACTGTCTCCTATACTCTGTTACTGTCTCCTATACTCTGTTACACTCTCTTACACTCTGCTGCTGTCTCATATACTCTGTTACTGTCTCTTACACTCTGTTACTGTCTCTTACACTCTCTTACACTCTCTTACACTCTGTTACTGTCTCTTACATTCTCTTACACTCTGTTACTGTCTCCTATACTCTGTTACCGTCTCTTACTCTCTGCTACTGTCTCTTACACAGGTTTACGATGTCTACGCGAAGAGATCCCCAGAGACGTTCACAGTATACTGAGATCATTCTGGACTATGTGATCCTAGAGGACGGTATATGCCATGTGACACTCTCTTACACTCTACTACACTCTACTACACTCTGCTACTGTCTCTTTCACTCTGTTACTGTCTCTTTCACTCTGCTACTGTCTCTTACACTCTGCTACTATCTCTTACGCTCTGTTACTGTCTCTTACACTCTACTACACTGTCATACACTCTGTTACTGTATCTTACACTCTGTTACTGTCTCGTACACTCTGTTACTGTCTCTTACACTCTGTTACTGCCTCCTTTACTCTGTTACTGTCTCCTATACTCTGTTACTGTCTCTTACACTCTGTTACTGTCTCCTATACTCTGTTACTGTCTCCTATACTGTGTTACACTCTCTTACACTCTGTTACACCCTCTTACACACTGTTACTGTCTCTTACACTCTCTTACACTCTGCTACTGTCTCTTACATTCTGTTACTGTCACTTACACTCTGCTACTGTCTCTTACACTCTGTTACTGTCTATTTCACTCTGCTACTGTCTCTTACCCTCTGTTACTGTCTCTTACACTCTGCTACTGTCTCCTACACTCTGTTACTGTCTCTTTCACTCTGCTACTGTCTCTTACACTCTGCTACTATCTCTTACGCTCTGTTACTGTCTCTTACACTCTACTACACTGTCATACACTCTGTTACTGTATCTTACACTCTGTTACTGTCTCGTACACTCTGTTACTGTCTCCTATACTCTGTTACTGTCTCCTATACTCTGTTACACTCTCTTACACTCTGTTACACCCTCTTACACACTGTTACTGTCTCTTACACTCTCTTACACTCTGCTACTGTCTCTTACATTCTGTTACTGTCACTTACACTCTGCTACTGTCTCTTACACTCTGTTACTGTCTATTTCACTCTGCTACTGTCTCTTACCCTCTGTTACTGTCTCTTACACTCTGCTACTGTCTCCTACACTCTGTTACTGTCTCTTTCACTCTGCTACTGTCTCTTACACTCTGCTACTATCTCTTACGCTCTGTTACTGTCTCTTACACTCTACTACACTGTCATACACTCTGTTACTGTATCTTACACTCTGTTACTGTCTCTTACACTCTGTTACTGTCTCCTATACTCTGTTACTGTCTCAGATACTCTGTTACACTCTCTTACACTCTGTTACACCCTCTTACACACTGTTACTGTCTCTTACACTCTCTTACACTCTGCTACTGTCTCTTACATTCTGTTACTGTCACTTACACTCTGCTACTGTCTCTTACACTCTGTTACTGTCTATTTCACTCTGCTACTGTCTCTTACACTCTGCTACTATCTCTTACGCTCCGTTACTGTCTCTTACACTCTACTACACTGTCATACACTCTGTTACTGTATCTTACACTCTGTTACTGTCTCGTGCACTCTGTTACTGTCTCTTACACTCTTTTACTGTCTCCTATACTCTGTTACTGTCTCCTATACTCTGTTACACTCTCTTACACTCTGCTGCTGTCTCATATACTCTGTTACTGTATCTTACACTCTGTTACTTTCTTGTACACTCTGTTACTGTCTCTTACACTCTGTTACTGTCTCCTATACTCTGTTACTGTCTTTTACACTCTGTTACTGTCTCCTATACTCTGTTACTGTCTCCTATACTCTGTTACACTCTCTTACACTCTGCTGCTGTCTCATATACTCTTTTACTGTCTCTTACACTATGTTACTGTCTCTTACACTCTCTTACCCTCTCCTACACTCTGCTACTGTCTCTTACACCCTCTTACACTCTGTAACACTCTCTTACACGCTGTTACACCCTCTTACACACTGTTACTGTCTCTTACACTCTCTTACACTCTGCTACTGTCTCTTACCCTCTGTTACTGTCTCTTACACTCTGCTACTGTCTCCTACACTCTGTTACTGTCTCTTTCACTCTGCTACTGTCTCTTACACACTGCTACTATCTCTTACGCTCTGTTACTGTCTCTTACACTCTACTACACTGTCATACACTCTGTTACTGTATCTTACACTCTGTTACTGTCTCGTACACTCTGTTACTGTCTCTTACACTCTGTTACTGTCTCCTATACTCTGTTACTGTCTCTTACACTCTGTTACTGTCTCCTATACTCTGTTACTGTCTCCTATACTCTGTTACACTCTCTTACACTCTGTTACACCCTCTTACACACTGTTACTGTCTCTTACACTCTGTTACTGTCTATTTCACTCTGCTACTGTCTCTTACACTCTGCTACTATCTCTTACGCTCTGTTACTGTCTCTTACACTCTACTACACTGTCATACACTCTGTTACTGTATCTTACACTCTGTTACTGTCTCGTACACTCTGTTACTGTCTCTTACACTCTGTTACTGCCTCCTATACTCTGTTACTGTCTCCTATACTCTGTTACTGTCTCTTACACTCTGTTACTGTCTCCTATACTCTGTTACTGTCTCCTATACTCTGTTACACTCTCTTACACTCTGTTACACCCTCTTACACACTGTTACTGTCTCTTACACTCTCTTACACTCTGCTACTGTCTCTTACATTCTGTTACTGTCACTTACACTCTGCTACTGTCTCTTACACTCTGTTACTGTCTCTTACACTCTGTTACTGTCTCTTACACTCTGTTACTGTCTCCTATACTCTGTTACTGTCTCCTATACTCTGTTACACTCTCTTACACTCTGCTGCTGTCTCATATACTCTGTTACTGTCTCTTACACTCTGTTACTGTCTCTTACACTCTCTTACACTCTCTTACACTCTGTTACTGTCTCTTACACTCTCTTACACTCTCTTACCCTCTGTTACTGTCTCTTACACTCTGCTACTGTCTCCTACACTCTGTTACTGTCTCTTTCACTCTGCTACTGTCTCTTACACTCTGCTACTATCTCTTACGCTCTGTTACTGTCTCTTACACTCTACTACACTGTCATACACTCTGTTACTGTATCTTACACTCTGTTACTGTCTCGTACACTCTGTTACTGTCTCCTATACTCTGTTACTGTCTCCTATACTCTGTTACACTCTCTTACACTCTGTTACACCCTCTTACACACTGTTACTGTCTCTTACACTCTCTTACACTCTGCTACTGTCTCTTACATTCTGTTACTGTCACTTACACTCTGCTACTGTCTCTTACACTCTGTTACTGTCTATTTCAGTCTGCTACTGTCTCTTACCCTCTGTTACTGTCTCTTACACTCTGCTACTGTCTCCTACACTCTGTTACTGTCTCTTTCACTCTGCTACTGTCTCTTACACTCTGCTACTATCTCTTACGCTCTGTTACTGTCTCTTACACTCTACTACACTGTCATACACTCTGTTACTGTATCTTACACTCTGTTACTGTCTCTTACACTCTGTTACTGTCTCCTATACTCTGTTACTGTCTCAGATACTCTGTTACACTCTCTTACACTCTGTTACACCCTCTTACACACTGTTACTGTCTCTTACACTCTCTTACACTCTGCTACTGTCTCTTACATTCTGTTATTGTCACTTACACTCTGCTACTGTCTCTTACACTCTGTTACTGTCTATTTCACTCTGCTACTGTCTCTTACACTCTGCTACTATCTCTTACGCTCCGTTACTGTCTCTTACACTCTACTACACTGTCATACACTCTGTTACTGTATCTTACACTCTGTTACTGTCTCGTACACTCTGTTACTGTCTCTTACACTCTTTTACTGTCTCCTATACTCTGTTACTGTCTCCTATACTCTGTTACACTCTCTTACACTCTGCTGCTGTCTCATATACTCTGTTACTGTCTCTTATACTCTGTTACTGTCTCCTATACTCTGTTACTGTCTCCTATACTCTGTTACACTCTCTTACACTCTGTTACACCCTCTTACACACTGTTACTGTCTCTTACACTCTGTTACTGCCTCCTATACTCTGTTACTGTCTCCTATACTCTGTTACTGTCTCTTATACTCTGTTACTGTCTCCTATACTCTGTTACTGTCTCCTATACTCTGTTACACTCTCTTACACTCTGTTACACCCTCTTACACACTGTTACTGTCTCTTACACTCTCTTACACTCTGCTACTGTCTCTTACATTCTGTTACTGTCACTTACACTCTGCTACTGTCTCTTACACTCTGTTACTGTCTTTCACTCTGCTACTGTCTCTTACCCTCTGTTACTGTCTCTTACACTCTGCTACTGTCTCTTTCACTCTGCTACTGTCTCTTACACTCTGCTACTATCTCTTACGCTCTGTTACTGTCTCTTACACTCTACTACACTGTCATACACTCTGTTACTGTATCTTACACTCTGTTACTGTCTCGTACACTCTGTTACTGTCTCTTACACTCTGTTACTGCCTCCTATACTCTGTTACTGTCTCCTATACTCTGTTACTGTCTCTTACACTCTGTTACTGTCTCCTATACTCTGTTACTGTCTCCTATACTCTGTTACACTCTCTTACACTCTGTTACACCCTCTTACACACTGTTACTGTCTCTTACACTCTCTTACACTCTGCTACTGTCTCTTACATTCTGTTACTGTCTCTTACACTCTGCTACTGTCTCTTACACTCTGTTACTGTCTCTTACACTCTGTTACTGTCTCTTACACTCTGTTACTGTCTCCTATACTCTGTTACTGTCTCCTATACTCTGTTACACTCTCTTACACTCTGCTGCTGTCTCATATACTCTGTTACTGTCTCTTACACTCTGTTACTGTCTCTTACACTCTCTTACACTTTCTTACACTCTGTTACTGTCTCTTACATTCTCTTACACTCTGTTACTGTCTCCTATACTCTGTTACCGTCTCTTACTCTCTGCTACTGTCTCTTACACAGGTTTACGATGTCTACGCGAAGAGATCCCCAGAGACGTTCACAGTATACTGAGATCATTCTGGACTATGTGATCCTAGAGGACGGTATATGCCATGTGACACTCTCTTACACTCTACTACACTCTGCTACTGTCTCTTTCACTCTGTTACTGTCTCTTTCACTCTGCTACTGTCTCTTACACTCTGCTACTATCTCTTACGCTCTGTTACTGTCTCTTACACTCTACTACACTGTCATACACTCTGTTACTGTATCTTACACTCTGTTACTGTCTTGTCCACTCTGTTACTGTCTCTTACACTCTGTTACTGCCTCCTATACTCTGTTACTGTCTCCTATACTCTGTTACTGTCTCTTACACTCTGTTACTGTCTCCTATACTCTGTTACTGTCTCCTATACTCTGTTACACTCTCTTACACTCTGTTACACCCTCTTACACACTGTTACTGTCTCTTACACTCTCTTACACTCTGCTACTGTCTCTTACATTCTGTTACTGTCACTTACACTCTGCTACTGTCTCTTACACTCTGTTACTGTCTCTTACACTCTGTTACTGTCTCTTACACTCTGTTACTGTCTCCTATACTCTGTTACTGTCTCCTATACTCTGTTACACTCTCTTACACTCTGCTGCTGTCTCATATACTCTGTTACTGTCTCTTACACTCTGTTACTGTCTCTTACACTCTCTTACACTCTCTTACACTCTGTTACTGTCTCTTACACTCTCTTACACTCTCTTACCCTCTGTTACTGTCTCTTACACTCTGCTACTGTCTCCTACACTCTGTTACTGTCTCTTTCACTCTGCTACTGTCTCTTACACTCTGCTACTATCTCTTACGCTCTGTTACTGTCTCTTACACTCTACTACACTGTCATACACTCTGTTACTGTATCTTACACTCTGTTACTGTCTCGTACACTCTGTTACTGTCTCCTATACTCTGTTACTGTCTCCTATACTCTGTTACACTCTCTTACACTCTGTTACACCCTCTTACACACTGTTACTGTCTCTTACACTCTCTTACACTCTGCTACTGTCTCTTACATTCTGTTACTGTCACTTACACTCTGCTACTGTCTCTTACACTCTGTTACTGTCTATTTCAGTCTGCTACTGTCTCTTACCCTCTGTTACTGTCTCTTACACTCTGCTACTGTCTCCTACACTCTGTTACTGTCTCTTTCACTCTGCTACTGTCTCTTACACTCTGCTACTATCTCTTACGCTCTGTTACTGTCTCTTACACTCTACTACACTGTCATACACTCTGTTACTGTATCTTACACTCTGTTACTGTCTCTTACACTCTGTTACTGTCTCCTATACTCTGTTACTGTCTCAGATACTCTGTTACACTCTCTTACACTCTGTTACACCCTCTTACACACTGTTACTGTCTCTTACACTCTCTTACACTCTGCTACTGTCTCTTACATTCTGTTACTGTCACTTACACTCTGCTACTGTCTCTTACACTCTGTTACTGTCTATTTCACTCTGCTACTGTCTCTTACACTCTGCTACTATCTCTTACGCTCCGTTACTGTCTCTTACACTCTACTACACTGTCATACACTCTGTTACTGTATCTTACACTCTGTTACTGTCTCGTACACTCTGTTACTGTCTCTTACACTCTTTTACTGTCTCCTATACTCTGTTACTGTCTCCTATACTCTGTTACACTCTCTTACACTCTGCTGCTGTCTCATATACTCTGTTACTGCCTCTTACACTCTGTTACTGTCTCCTATACTCTGTTACTGTCTCCTATACTCTGTTACACTCTCTTACACTCTGTTACACCCTCTTACACACTGTTACTGTCTCTTACACTCTGTTACTGCCTCCTATACTCTGTTACTGTCTCCTATACTCTGTTACTGTCTCTTACACTCTGTTACTGTCTCCTATACTCTGTTACTGTCTCCTATACTCTGTTACACTCTCTTACACTCTGTTACACCCTCTTACACACTGTTACTGTCTCTTACACTCTCTTACACTCTGCTACTGTCTCTTACATTCTGTTACTGTCACTTACACTCTGCTACTGTCTCTTACACTCTGTTACTGTCTATTTCACTCTGCTACTGTCTCTTACCCTCTGTTACTGTCTCTTACACTCTGCTACTGTCTCCTACACTCTGTTACTGTCTCTTTCACTCTGCTACTGTCTCTTACACTCTGCTACTATCTCTTACGCTCTGTTACTGTCTCTTACACTCTACTACACTGTCATACACTCTGTTACTGTATCTTACACTCTGTTACTGTCTCGTACACTCTGTTACTGTCTCTTACACTCTGTTACTGCCTCCTTTACTCTGTTACTGTCTCCTATACTCTGTTACTGTCTCTTACACTCTGTTACTGTCTCCTATACTCTGTTACTGTCTCCTATACTCTGTTACACTCTCTTACACTCTGTTACACCCTCTTACACACTGTTACTGTCTCTTACACTCTCTTACACTCTGCTACTGTCTCTTACATTCTGTTACTGTCACTTACACTCTGCTACTGTCTCTTACACTCTGTTACTGTCTATTTCACTCTGCTACTGTCTCTTACACTCTGCTACACTGTCATACACTCTGTTACTGTATCTTACACTCTGTTACTGTCTCGTACACTCTGTTACTGTCTCTTACACTCTTTTACTGTCTCCTATACTCTGTTACTGTCTCCTATACTCTGTTACACTCTCTTACACTCTGTTACACCCTCTTACACACTGTTACTGTCTCTTACACTCTCTTACACTCTGCTACTGTCTCTTACATTCTGTTACTGTCACTTACACTCTGCTACTGTCTCTTACACTCTGTTACTGTCTATTTCACTCTGCTACTGTCTCTTACACTCTGCTACACTGTCATACACTCTGTTACTGTATCTTACACTCTGTTACTGTCTCGTACACTCTGTTACTGTCTCTTACACTCTGTTACTGTCTCCTATACTCTGTTACACTCTCTTACACTCTGCTGCTGTCTCATATACTCTGTTACTGTCTCTTACACTATGTTACTGTCTCTTACACTCTCTTACCCTCTCCTACACTCTGCTACTGTCTCTTACACCCTCTTACACTCTGTAACACTCTCTTACACGCTGTTACACCCTCTTACACACTGTTACTGTCTCTTACACTCTCTTACACTCTGCTACTGTCTCTTACCCTCTGTTACTGTCTCTTACACTCTGCTACTGTCTCCTACACTCTGTTACTGTCTCTTTCACTCTGCTACTGTCTCTTACACACTGCTACTATCTCTTACGCTCTGTTACTGTCTCTTACACTCTACTACACTGTCATACACTCTGTTACTGTATCTTACACTCTGTTACTGTCTCGTACACTCTGTTACTGTCTCTTACACTCTGTTACTGTCTCCTATACTCTGTTACTGTCTCTTACACTCTGTTACTGTCTCCTATACTCTGTTACTGTCTCCTATACTCTGTTACACTCTCTTACACTATGTTACACCCTCTTACACACTGTTACTGTCTCTTACACTCACTTACACTCTGCTACTGTCTCTTACACTCTGTTACTGTCTCTTACACTCTGTTACTGTCTCTTACACTCTGTTACTGTCTCCTATACTCTGTTACTGTCTCCTATACTCTGTTACACTCTCTTACACTCTGCTGCTGTCTCATATACTCTGTTACTGTCTCTTACACTCTGTTACTGTCTCTTACACTCTCTTACACTCTCTTACACTCTGTTACTGTCTCTTACATTCTCTTACACTCTGTTACTGTCTCCTATACTCTGTTACCGTCTCTTACTCTCTGCTACTGTCTCTTACACAGGTTTACGATGTCTACGCGAAGAGATCCCCAGAGACGTTCACAGTATACTGAGATCATTCTGGACTATGTGATCCTAGAGGACGGTATATGCCATGTGACACTCTCTTACACTCTACTACACTCTACTACACTCTGCTACTGTCTCTTTCACTCTGTTACTGTCTCTTTCACTCTGCTACTGTCTCTTACACTCTGCTACTATCTCTTACGCTCTGTTACTGTCTCTTACACTCTACTACACTGTCATACACTCTGTTACTGTATCTTACACTCTGTTACTGTCTCGTACACTCTGTTACTGTCTCTTACACTCTGTTACTGCCTCCTTTACTCTGTTACTGTCTCCTATACTCTGTTACTGTCTCTTACACTCTGTTACTGTCTCCTATACTCTGTTACTGTCTCCTATACTGTGTTACACTCTCTTACACTCTGTTACACCCTCTTACACACTGTTACTGTCTCTTACACTCTCTTACACTCTGCTACTGTCTCTTACATTCTGTTACTGTCACTTACACTCTGCTACTGTCTCTTACACTCTGTTACTGTCTATTTCACTCTGCTACTGTCTCTTACCCTCTGTTACTGTCTCTTACACTCTGCTACTGTCTCCTACACTCTGTTACTGTCTCTTTCACTCTGCTACTGTCTCTTACACTCTGCTACTATCTCTTACGCTCTGTTACTGTCTCTTACACTCTACTACACTGTCATACACTCTGTTACTGTATCTTACACTCTGTTACTGTCTCGTACACTCTGTTACTGTCTCCTATACTCTGTTACTGTCTCCTATACTCTGTTACACTCTCTTACACTCTGTTACACCCTCTTACACACTGTTACTGTCTCTTACACTCTCTTACACTCTGCTACTGTCTCTTACATTCTGTTACTGTCACTTACACTCTGCTACTGTCTCTTACACTCTGTTACTGTCTATTTCACTCTGCTACTGTCTCTTACCCTCTGTTACTGTCTCTTACACTCTGCTACTGTCTCCTACACTCTGTTACTGTCTCTTTCACTCTGCTACTGTCTCTTACACTCTGCTACTATCTCTTACGCTCTGTTACTGTCTCTTACACTCTACTACACTGTCATACACTCTGTTACTGTATCTTACACTCTGTTACTGTCTCTTACACTCTGTTACTGTCTCCTATACTCTGTTACTGTCTCAGATACTCTGTTACACTCTCTTACACTCTGTTACACCCTCTTACACACTGTTACTGTCTCTTACACTCTCTTACACTCTGCTACTGTCTCTTACATTCTGTTACTGTCACTTACACTCTGCTACTGTCTCTTACACTCTGTTACTGTCTATTTCACTCTGCTACTGTCTCTTACACTCTGCTACTATCTCTTACGCTCCGTTACTGTCTCTTACACTCTACTACACTGTCATACACTCTGTTACTGTATCTTACACTCTGTTACTGTCTCGTGCACTCTGTTACTGTCTCTTACACTCTTTTACTGTCTCCTATACTCTGTTACTGTCTCCTATACTCTGTTACACTCTCTTACACTCTGCTGCTGTCTCATATACTCTGTTACTGTATCTTACACTCTGTTACTTTCTTGTACACTCTGTTACTGTCTCTTACACTCTGTTACTGTCTCCTATACTCTGTTACTGTCTTTTACACTCTGTTACTGTCTCCTATACTCTGTTACTGTCTCCTATACTCTGTTACACTCTCTTACACTCTGCTGCTGTCTCATATACTCTTTTACTGTCTCTTACACTATGTTACTGTCTCTTACACTCTCTTACCCTCTCCTACACTCTGCTACACTCTGCTACTGTCTCTTACACCCTCTTACACTCTGTAACACTCTCTTACACGCTGTTACACCCTCTTACACACTGTTACTGTCTCTTACACTCTCTTACACTCTGCTACTGTCTCTTACCCTCTGTTACTGTCTCTTACACTCTGCTACTGTCTCCTACACTCTGTTACTGTCTCTTTCACTCTGCTACTGTCTCTTACACACTGCTACTATCTCTTACGCTCTGTTACTGTCTCTTACACTCTACTACACTGTCATACACTCTGTTACTGTATCTTACACTCTGTTACTGTCTCGTACACTCTGTTACTGTCTCTTACACTCTGTTACTGTCTCCTATACTCTGTTACTGTCTCTTACACTCTGTTACTGTCTCCTATACTCTGTTACTGTCTCCTATACTCTGTTACACTCTCTTACACTCTGTTACACCCTCTTACACACTGTTACTGTCTCTTACACTCTGTTACTGTCTATTTCACTCTGCTACTGTCTCTTACACTCTGCTACTATCTCTTACGCTCTGTTACTGTCTCTTACACTCTACTACACTGTCATACACTCTGTTACTGTATCTTACACTCTGTTACTGTCTCGTACACTCTGTTACTGTCTCTTACACTCTGTTACTGCCTCCTATACTCTGTTACTGTCTCCTATACTCTGTTACTGTCTCTTACACTCTGTTACTGTCTCCTATACTCTGTTACTGTCTCCTATACTCTGTTACACTCTCTTACACTCTGTTACACCCTCTTACACACTGTTACTGTCTCTTACACTCTCTTACACTCTGCTACTGTCTCTTACATTCTGTTACTGTCACTTACACTCTGCTACTGTCTCTTACACTCTGTTACTGTCTCTTACACTCTGTTACTGTCTCTTACACTCTGTTACTGTCTCCTATACTCTGTTACTGTCTCCTATACTCTGTTACACTCTCTTACACTCTGCTGCTGTCTCATATACTCTGTTACTGTCTCTTACACTCTGTTACTGTCTCTTACACTCTCTTACACTCTCTTACACTCTGTTACTGTCTCTTACACTCTCTTACACTCTCTTACCCTCTGTTACTGTCTCTTACACTCTGCTACTGTCTCCTACACTCTGTTACTGTCTCTTTCACTCTGCTACTGTCTCTTACACTCTGCTACTATCTCTTACGCTCTGTTACTGTCTCTTACACTCTACTACACTGTCATACACTCTGTTACTGTATCTTACACTCTGTTACTGTCTCGTACACTCTGTTACTGTCTCCTATACTCTGTTACTGTCTCCTATACTCTGTTACACTCTCTTACACTCTGTTACACCCTCTTACACACTGTTACTGTCTCTTACACTCTCTTACACTCTGCTACTGTCTCTTACATTCTGTTACTGTCACTTACACTCTGCTACTGTCTCTTACACTCTGTTACTGTCTATTTCAGTCTGCTACTGTCTCTTACCCTCTGTTACTGTCTCTTACACTCTGCTACTGTCTCCTACACTCTGTTACTGTCTCTTTCACTCTGCTACTGTCTCTTACACTCTGCTACTATCTCTTACGCTCTGTTACTGTCTCTTACACTCTACTACACTGTCATACACTCTGTTACTGTATCTTACACTCTGTTACTGTCTCTTACACTCTGTTACTGTCTCCTATACTCTGTTACTGTCTCAGATACTCTGTTACACTCTCTTACACTCTGTTACACCCTCTTACACACTGTTACTGTCTCTTACACTCTCTTACACTCTGCTACTGTCTCTTACATTCTGTTATTGTCACTTACACTCTGCTACTGTCTCTTACACTCTGTTACTGTCTATTTCACTCTGCTACTGTCTCTTACACTCTGCTACTATCTCTTACGCTCCGTTACTGTCTCTTACACTCTACTACACTGTCATACACTCTGTTACTGTATCTTACACTCTGTTACTGTCTCGTACACTCTGTTACTGTCTCTTACACTCTTTTACTGTCTCCTATACTCTGTTACTGTCTCCTATACTCTGTTACACTCTCTTACACTCTGCTGCTGTCTCATATACTCTGTTACTGTCTCTTATACTCTGTTACTGTCTCCTATACTCTGTTACTGTCTCCTATACTCTGTTACACTCTCTTACACTCTGTTACACCCTCTTACACACTGTTACTGTCTCTTACACTCTGTTACTGCCTCCTATACTCTGTTACTGTCTCCTATACTCTGTTACTGTCTCTTATACTCTGTTACTGTCTCCTATACTCTGTTACTGTCTCCTATACTCTGTTACACTCTCTTACACTCTGTTACACCCTCTTACACACTGTTACTGTCTCTTACACTCTCTTACACTCTGCTACTGTCTCTTACATTCTGTTACTGTCACTTACACTCTGCTACTGTCTCTTACACTCTGTTACTGTCTTTCACTCTGCTACTGTCTCTTACCCTCTGTTACTGTCTCTTACACTCTGCTACTGTCTCTTTCACTCTGCTACTGTCTCTTACACTCTGCTACTATCTCTTACGCTCTGTTACTGTCTCTTACACTCTACTACACTGTCATACACTCTGTTACTGTATCTTACACTCTGTTACTGTCTCGTACACTCTGTTACTGTCTCGTACACTCTGTTACTGTCTCTTACACTCTGTTACTGCCTCCTATACTCTGTTACTGTCTCCTATACTCTGTTACTGTCTCTTACACTCTGTTACTGTCTCCTATACTCTGTTACTGTCTCCTATACTCTGTTACACTCTCTTACACTCTGTTACACCCTCTTACACACTGTTACTGTCTCTTACACTCTCTTACACTCTGCTACTGTCTCTTACATTCTGTTACTGTCTCTTACACTCTGCTACTGTCTCTTACACTCTGTTACTGTCTCTTACACTCTGTTACTGTCTCTTACACTCTGTTACTGTCTCCTATACTCTGTTACTGTCTCCTATACTCTGTTACACTCTCTTACACTCTGCTGCTGTCTCATATACTCTGTTACTGTCTCTTACACTCTGTTACTGTCTCTTACACTCTCTTACACTTTCTTACACTCTGTTACTGTCTCTTACATTCTCTTACACTCTGTTACTGTCTCCTATACTCTGTTACCGTCTCTTACTCTCTGCTACTGTCTCTTACACAGGTTTACGATGTCTACGCGAAGAGATCCCCAGAGACGTTCACAGTATACTGAGATCATTCTGGACTATGTGATCCTAGAGGACGGTATATGCCATGTGACACTCTCTTACACTCTACTACACTCTGCTACTGTCTCTTTCACTCTGTTACTGTCTCTTTCACTCTGCTACTGTCTCTTACACTCTGCTACTATCTCTTACGCTCTGTTACTGTCTCTTACACTCTACTACACTGTCATACACTCTGTTACTGTATCTTACACTCTGTTACTGTCTTGTCCACTCTGTTACTGTCTCTTACACTCTGTTACTGCCTCCTATACTCTGTTACTGTCTCCTATACTCTGTTACTGTCTCTTACACTCTGTTACTGTCTCCTATACTCTGTTACTGTCTCCTATACTCTGTTACACTCTCTTACACTCTGTTACACCCTCTTACACACTGTTACTGTCTCTTACACTCTCTTACACTCTGCTACTGTCTCTTACATTCTGTTACTGTCACTTACACTCTGCTACTGTCTCTTACACTCTGTTACTGTCTCTTACACTCTGTTACTGTCTCTTACACTCTGTTACTGTCTCCTATACTCTGTTACTGTCTCCTATACTCTGTTACACTCTCTTACACTCTGCTGCTGTCTCATATACTCTGTTACTGTCTCTTACACTCTGTTACTGTCTCTTACACTCTCTTACACTCTCTTACACTCTGTTACTGTCTCTTACACTCTCTTACACTCTCTTACCCTCTGTTACTGTCTCTTACACTCTGCTACTGTCTCCTACACTCTGTTACTGTCTCTTTCACTCTGCTACTGTCTCTTACACTCTGCTACTATCTCTTACGCTCTGTTACTGTCTCTTACACTCTACTACACTGTCATACACTCTGTTACTGTATCTTACACTCTGTTACTGTCTCGTACACTCTGTTACTGTCTCCTATACTCTGTTACTGTCTCCTATACTCTGTTACACTCTCTTACACTCTGTTACACCCTCTTACACACTGTTACTGTCTCTTACACTCTCTTACACTCTGCTACTGTCTCTTACATTCTGTTACTGTCACTTACACTCTGCTACTGTCTCTTACACTCTGTTACTGTCTATTTCAGTCTGCTACTGTCTCTTACCCTCTGTTACTGTCTCTTACACTCTGCTACTGTCTCCTACACTCTGTTACTGTCTCTTTCACTCTGCTACTGTCTCTTACACTCTGCTACTATCTCTTACGCTCTGTTACTGTCTCTTACACTCTACTACACTGTCATACACTCTGTTACTGTATCTTACACTCTGTTACTGTCTCTTACACTCTGTTACTGTCTCCTATACTCTGTTACTGTCTCAGATACTCTGTTACACTCTCTTACACTCTGTTACACCCTCTTACACACTGTTACTGTCTCTTACACTCTCTTACACTCTGCTACTGTCTCTTACATTCTGTTACTGTCACTTACACTCTGCTACTGTCTCTTACACTCTGTTACTGTCTATTTCACTCTGCTACTGTCTCTTACACTCTGCTACTATCTCTTACGCTCCGTTACTGTCTCTTACACTCTACTACACTGTCATACACTCTGTTACTGTATCTTACACTCTGTTACTGTCTCGTACACTCTGTTACTGTCTCTTACACTCTTTTACTGTCTCCTATACTCTGTTACTGTCTCCTATACTCTGTTACACTCTCTTACACTCTGCTGCTGTCTCATATACTCTGTTACTGCCTCTTACACTCTGTTACTGTCTCCTATACTCTGTTACTGTCTCCTATACTCTGTTACACTCTCTTACACTCTGTTACACCCTCTTACACACTGTTACTGTCTCTTACACTCTGTTACTGCCTCCTATACTCTGTTACTGTCTCCTATACTCTGTTACTGTCTCTTACACTCTGTTACTGTCTCCTATACTCTGTTACTGTCTCCTATACTCTGTTACACTCTCTTACACTCTGTTACACCCTCTTACACACTGTTACTGTCTCTTACACTCTCTTACACTCTGCTACTGTCTCTTACATTCTGTTACTGTCACTTACACTCTGCTACTGTCTCTTACACTCTGTTACTGTCTATTTCACTCTGCTACTGTCTCTTACCCTCTGTTACTGTCTCTTACACTCTGCTACTGTCTCCTACACTCTGTTACTGTCTCTTTCACTCTGCTACTGTCTCTTACACTCTGCTACTATCTCTTACGCTCTGTTACTGTCTCTTACACTCTACTACACTGTCATACACTCTGTTACTGTATCTTACACTCTGTTACTGTCTCGTACACTCTGTTACTGTCTCTTACACTCTGTTACTGCCTCCTATACTCTGTTACTGTCTCCTATACTCTGTTACTGTCTCTTACACTCTGTTACTGTCTCCTATACTCTGTTACAGTCTCCTATACTCTGTTACACTCTCTTACACTCTGTTACACCCTCTTACACACTGTTACTGTCTCTTACACTCTCTTACACTCTGCTACTGTCTCTTACATTCTGTTACTGTCTCTTACACTCTGCTACTGTCTCTTACACTCTGTTACTGTCTCTTACACTCTGTTACTGTCTCCTATACTCTGTTACTGTCTCCTATACTCTGTTACACTCTCTTACACTCTGCTGCTGTCTCATATACTCTGTTACTGTCTCTTACACTCTGTTACTGTCTCTTACACTCTCTTACACTTTCTTACACTCTGTTACTGTCTCTTACATTCTCTTACACTCTGTTACTGTCTCCTATACTCTGTTACCGTCTCTTACTCTCTGCTACTGTCTCTTACACAGGTTTACGATGTCTACGCGAAGAGATCCCCAGAGACGTTCACAGTATACTGAGATCATTCTGGACTATGTGATCCTAGAGGACGGTATATGCCATGTGACACTCTCTTACACTCTACTACACTCTACTACACTCTGCTACTGTCTCTTTCACTCTGTTACTGTCTCTTTCACTCTGCTACTGTCTCTTACACTCTGCTACTATCTCTTACGCTCTGTTACTGTCTCTTACACTCTACTACACTGTCATACACTCTGTTACTGTATCTTACACTCTGTTACTGTCTTGTCCACTCTGTTACTGTCTCTTACACTCTGTTACTGCCTCCTATACTCTGTTACTGTCTCCTATACTCTGTTACTGTCTCTTACACTCTGTTACTGTCTCCTATACTCTGTTACTGTCTCCTATACTCTGTTACACTCTCTTACACTCTGTTACACCCTCTTACACACTGTTACTGTCTCTTACACTCTCTTACACTCTGCTACTGTCTCTTACATTCTGTTACTGTCACTTACACTCTGCTACTGTCTCTTACACTCTGTTACTGTCTCTTACACTCTGTTACTGTCTCTTACACTCTGTTACTGTCTCCTATACTCTGTTACTGTCTCCTATACTCTGTTACACTCTCTTACACTCTGCTGCTGTCTCATATACTCTGTTACTGTCTCTTACACTCTGTTACTGTCTCTTACACTCTCTTACACTCTGTTACTGTCTCTTACATTCTCTTACACTCTGTTACTGTCTCCTATACTCTGTTACCGTCTCTTACTCTCTGCTACTGTCTCTTACACAGGTTTACGATGTCTACGCGAAGAGATCCCCAGAGACGTTCACAGTATACTGAGATCATTCTGGACTATGTGATCCTAGAGGACGGTATATGCCATGTGACACTCTCTTACACTCTACTACACTCTACTACACTCTGCTACTGTCTCTTTCACTCTGTTACTGTCTCTTTCACTCTGCTACTGTCTCTTCCACTCTGCTACTATCTCTTACGCTCTGTTACTGTCTCTTACACTCTACTACACTGTCATACACTCTGTTACTGTATCTTACACTCTGTTACTGTCTCGTACACTCTGTTACTGTCTCTTACACTCTGTTACTGCCTCCTTTACTCTGTTACTGTCTCCTATACTCTGTTACTGTCTCTTACACTCTGTTACTGTCTCCTATACTCTGTTACTGTCTCCTATACTCTGTTACACTCTCTTACACTCTGTTACACCCTCTTACACACTGTTACTGTCTCTTACACTCTCTTACACTCTGCTACTGTCTCTTACATTCTGTTACTGTCACTTACACTATGCTACTGTCTCTTACACTCTGTTACTGTCTATTTCACTCTGCTACTGTCTCTTACCCTCTGTTACTGTCTCTTACACTCTGCTACTGTCTCCTACACTCTGTTACTGTCTCTTTCACTCTGCTACTGTCTCTTACACTCTGCTACTATCTCTTACGCTCTGTTACTGTCTCTTACACTCTACTACACTGTCATACACTCTGTTACTGTATCTTACACTCTGTTACTGTCTCGTACACTCTGTTACTGTCTCCTATACTCTGTTACTGTCTCCTATACTCTGTTACACTCTCTTACACTCTGTTACACCCTCTTACACACTGTTACTGTCTCTTACACTCTCTTACACTCTGCTACTGTCTCTTACATTCTGTTACTGTCACTTACACTCTGCTACTGTCTCTTACACTCTGTTACTGTCTATTTCACTCTGCTACTGTCTCTTACCCTCTGTTACTGTCTCTTACACTCTGCTACTGTCTCCTACACTCTGTTACTGTCTCTTTCACTCTGCTACTGTCTCTTACACTCTGCTACTATCTCTTACGCTCTGTTACTGTCTCTTACACTCTACTACACTGTCATACACTCTGTTACTGTATCTTACACTCTGTTACTGTCTCTTACACTCTGTTACTGTCTCCTATACTCTGTTACTGTCTCAGATACTCTGTTACACTCTCTTACACTCTGTTACACCCTCTTACACACTGTTACTGTCTCTTACACTCTCTTACACTCTGCTACTGTCTCTTACATTCTGTTACTGTCACTTACACTCTGCTACTATCTCTTACGCTCCGTTACTGTCTCTTACACTCTACTACACTGTCATACACTCTGTTACTGTATCTTACACTCTGTTACTGTCTCGTACACTCTGTTACTGTCTCTTACACTCTTTTACTGTCTCCTATACTCTGTTACTGTCTCCTATACTCTGTTACACTCTCTTACACTCTGCTGCTGTCTCATATACTCTGTTACTGTCTCTTACACTCTGTTACTGTCTCCTATACTCTGTTACTGTCTCCTATACTCTGTTACACTCTCTTACACTCTGTTACACCCTCTTACACACTGTTACTGTCTCTTACACTCTCTTACACTCTGCTACTGTCTCTTACATTCTGTTACTGTCACTTACACTCTGCTACTGTCTCTTACACTCTGTTACTGTCTCTTACACTCTGTTACTGTCTCTTACACTCTGTTACTGTCTCCTATACTCTGTTACTGTCTCCTATACTCTGTTACACTCTCTTACACTCTGCTGCTGTCTCATATACTCTGTTACTGTCTCTTACACTCTGTTACTGTCTCTTACACTCTCTTACACTCTCTTACACTCTGTTACTGTCTCTTACATTCTCTTACACTCTGTTACTGTCTCCTATACTCTGTTACCGTCTCTTACTCTCTGCTACTGTCTCTTACACAGGTTTACGATGTCTACGCGAAGAGATCCCCAGAGACGTTCACAGTATACTGAGATCATTCTGGACTATGTGATCCTAGAGGACGGTATATGCCATGTGACACTCTCTTACACTCTACTACACTCTACTACACTCTGCTACTGTCTCTTTCACTCTGTTACTGTCTCTTTCACTCTGCTACTGTCTCTTACACTCTGCTACTATCTCTTACGCTCTGTTACTGTCTCTTACACTCTACTACACTGTCATACACTCTGTTACTGTATCTTACACTCTGTTACTGTCTTGTACACTCTGTTACTGTCTCTTACACTCTGTTACTGCCTCCTATACTCTGTTACTGTCTCCTATACTCTGTTACTGTCTCTTACACTCTGTTACTGTCTCCTATACTCTGTTACTGTCTCCTATACTCTGTTACACTCTCTTACACTCTGTTACACCCTCTTACACACTGTTACTGTCTCTTACACTCTCTTACACTCTGCTACTGTCTCTTACATTCTGTTACTGTCACTTACACTCTGCTACTGTCTCTTACACTCTGTTACTGTCTCTTACACTCTGTTACTGTCTCCTATACTCTGTTATTGTCTCCTATACTCTGTTACACTCTCTTACACTCTGCTGCTGTCTCATATACTCTGTTACTGTCTCTTACACTCTGTTACTGTCTCTTACACTCTCTTACACTCTGTTACTGTCTCTTACATTCTCTTACACTCTGTTACTGTCTCCTATACTCTGTTACCGTCTCTTACTCTCTGCTACTGTCTCTTACACAGGTTTACGATGTCTACGCGAAGAGATCCCCAGAGACGTTCACAGTATACTGAGATCATTCTGGACTATGTGATCCTAGAGGACGGTATATGCCATGTGACACTCTCTTACACTCTACTACACTCTACTACACTCTGCTACTGTCTCTTTCACTCTGTTACTGACTCTTTCACTCTGCTACTGTCTCTTCCACTCTGCTACTATCTCTTACGCTCTGTTACTGTCTCTTACACTCTACTACACTGTCATACACTCTGTTACTGTCTCTTACACTCTGTTACTGTCTCGTACACTCTGTTACTGTCTCTTACACTCTGTTACTGCCTCCTTTACTCTGTTACTGTCTCCTATACTCTGTTACTGTCTCTTACACTCTGTTACTGTCTCCTATACTCTGTTACTGTCTCCTATACTCTGTTACACTCTCTTACACTCTGTTACACCCTCTTACACACTGTTACTGTCTCTTACACTCTCTTACACTCTGCTACTGTCTCTTACATTCTGTTACTGTCACTTACACTATGCTACTGTCTCTTACACTCTGTTACTGTCTATTTCACTCTGCTACTGTCTCTTACCCTCTGTTACTGTCTCTTACACTCTGCTACTGTCTCCTACACTCTGTTACTGTCTCTTTCACTCTGCTACTGTCTCTTACACTCTGCTACTATCTCTTACGCTCTGTTACTGTCTCTTACACTCTACTACACTGTCATACACTCTGTTACTGTATCTTACACTCTGTTACTGTCTCGTACACTCTGTTACTGTCTCCTATACTCTGTTACTGTCTCCTATACTCTGTTACACTCTCTTACACTCTGTTACACCCTCTTACACACTGTTACTGTCTCTTACACTCTCTTACACTCTGCTACTGTCTCTTACATTCTGTTACTGTCACTTACACTCTGCTACTGTCTCTTACACTCTGTTACTGTCTATTTCACTCTGCTACTGTCTCTTACCCTCTGTTACTGTCTCTTACACTCTGCTACTGTCTCCTACACTCTGTTACTGTCTCTTTCACTCTGCTACTGTCTCTTACACTCTGCTACTATCTCTTACGCTCTGTTACTGTCTCTTACACTCTACTACACTGTCATACACTCTGTTACTGTCTCTTACACTCTGTTACTGTCTCCTATACTCTGTTACTGTCTCAGATACTCTGTTACACTCTCTTACACTCTGTTACACCCTCTTACACACTGTTACTGTCTCTTACACTCTCTTACACTCTGCTACTGTCTCTTACATTCTGTTACTGTCACTTACACTCTGCTACTATCTCTTTCGCTCCGTTACTGTCTCTTACACTCTACTACACTGTCATACACTCTGTTACTGTATCTTACACTCTGTTACTGTCTCGTACACTCTGTTACTGTCTCTTACACTCTTTTACTGTCTCCTATACTCTGTTACTGTCTCCTATACTCTGTTACACTCTCTTACACTCTGCTGCTGTCTCATATACTCTGTTACTGTCTCTTACACTCTGTTACTGTCTCCTATACTCTGTTACTGTCTCCTATACTCTGTTACACTCTCTTACACTCTGTTACACCCTCTTACACACTGTTACTGTCTCTTACACTCTGTTACTGCCTCCTATACTCTGTTACTGTCTCCTATACTCTGTTACTGTCTCTTACACTCTGTTACTGTCTCTTACACTCTGTTACTGTCTCATATACTCTGTTACTGTCTCCTATACTCTGTTACACTCTCTTACACTCTGTTACACTCTGTTACACCCTCTTACACACTGTTACTGTCTCTTACACTCTCTTACACTCTGCTACTGTCTCTTACATTCTGTTACTGTCACTTACACTCTGCTACTGTCTCTTACACTCTGTTACTGTCTCTTACACTCTGTTACTGTCTCCTATACTCTGTTACTGTCTCCTATACTCTGTTACACTCTCTTACACTCTGTTACACCCTCTTACACACTGTTACTGTCTCTTACACTCTCTTACACTCTGCTACTGTCTCTTACATTCTGTTACTGTCTCTTACACTCTGCTACTGTCTCTTACACTCTGTTACTGTCTCTTACACTCTGTTACTGTCTCCTATACTCTGTTACTGTCTCCTATACTCTGTTACACTCTCTTACACTCTGCTGCTGTCTCATATACTCTGTTACTGTCTCTTACACTCTGTTACTGTCTCTTACACTCTCTTACACTTTCTTACACTCTGTTACTGTCTCTTACATTCTCTTACACTCTGTTACTGTCTCCTATACTCTGTTACCGTCTCTTACTCTCTGCTACTGTCTCTTACACAGGTTTACGATGTCTACGCGAAGAGATCCCCAGAGACGTTCACAGTATACTGAGATCATTCTGGACTATGTGATCCTAGAGGACGGTATATGCCATGTGACACTCTCTTACACTCTACTACACTCTACTACACTCTGCTACTGTCTCTTTCACTCTGTTACTGTCTCTTTCACTCTGCTACTGTCTCTTACACTCTGCTACTATCTCTTACGCTCTGTTACTGTCTCTTACACTCTACTACACTGTCATACACTCTGTTACTGTATCTTACACTCTGTTACTGTCTTGTCCACTCTGTTACTGTCTCTTACACTCTGTTACTGCCTCCTATACTCTGTTACTGTCTCCTATACTCTGTTACTGTCTCTTACACTCTGTTACTGTCTCCTATACTCTGTTACTGTCTCCTATACTCTGTTACACTCTCTTACACTCTGTTACACCCTCTTACACACTGTTACTGTCTCTTACACTCTCTTACACTCTGCTACTGTCTCTTACATTCTGTTACTGTCACTTACACTCTGCTACTGTCTCTTACACTCTGTTACTGTCTCTTACACTCTGTTACTGTCTCTTACACTCTGTTACTGTCTCCTATACTCTGTTACTGTCTCCTATACTCTGTTACACTCTCTTACACTCTGCTGCTGTCTTATATACTCTGTTACTGTCTCTTACACTCTGTTACTGTCTCTTACACTCTCTTACACTCTCTTACACTCTGTTACTGTCTCTTACATTCTCTTACACTCTGTTACTGTCTCCTATACTCTGTTACCGTCTCTTACTCTCTGCTACTGTCTCTTACACAGGTTTACGATGTCTACGCGAAGAGATCCCCAGAGACGTTCACAGTATACTGAGATCATTCTGGACTATGTGATCCTAGAGGACGGTATATGCCATGTGACACTCTCTTACACTCTACTACACTCTACTACACTCTGCTACTGTCTCTTTCACTCTGTTACTGTCTCTTTCACTCTGCTACTGTCTCTTCCACTCTGCTACTATCTCTTACGCTCTGTTACTGTCTCTTACACTCTACTACACTGTCATACACTCTGTTACTGTATCTTACACTCTGTTACTGTCTCGTACACTCTGTTACTGTCTCTTACACTCTGTTACTGCCTCCTTTACTCTGTTACTGTCTCCTATACTCTGTTACTGTCTCTTACACTCTGTTACTGTCTCCTATACTCTGTTACTGTCTCCTATACTCTGTTACACTCTCTTACACTCTGTTACACCCTCTTACACACTGTTACTGTCTCTTACACTCTCTTACACTCTGCTACTGTCTCTTACATTCTGTTACTGTCACTTACACTATGCTACTGTCTCTTACACTCTGTTACTGTCTATTTCACTCTGCTACTGTCTCTTACCCTCTGTTACTGTCTCTTACACTCTGCTACTGTCTCCTACACTCTGTTACTGTCTCTTTCACTCTGCTACTGTCTCTTACACTCTGCTACTATCTCTTACGCTCTGTTACTGTCTCTTACACTCTACTACACTGTCATACACTCTGTTACTGTATCTTACACTCTGTTACTGTCTCGTACACTCTGTTACTGTCTCCTATACTCTGTTACTGTCTCCTATACTCTGTTACACTCTCTTACACTCTGTTACACCCTCTTACACACTGTTACTGTCTCTTACACTCTCTTACACTCTGCTACTGTCTCTTACATTCTGTTACTGTCACTTACACTCTGCTACTGTCTCTTACACTCTGTTACTGTCTATTTCACTCTGCTACTGTCTCTTACCCTCTGTTACTGTCTCTTACACTCTGCTACTGTCTCCTACACTCTGTTACTGTCTCTTTCACTCTGCTACTGTCTCTTACACTCTGCTACTATCTCTTACGCTCTGTTACTGTCTCTTACACTCTACTACACTGTCATACACTCTGTTACTGTATCTTACACTCTGTTACTGTCTCTTACACTCTGTTACTGTCTCCTATACTCTGTTACTGTCTCAGATACTCTGTTACACTCTCTTACACTCTGTTACACCCTCTTACACACTGTTACTGTCTCTTACACTCTGCTACTGTCTCTTACATTCTGTTACTGTCACTTACACTCTGCTACTATCTCTTACGCTCCGTTACTGTCTCTTACACTCTACTACACTGTCATACACTCTGTTACTGTATCTTACACTCTGTTACTGTCTCGTACACTCTGTTACTGTCTCTTACACTCTTTTACTGTCTCCTATACTCTGTTACTGTCTCCTATACTCTGTTACACTCTCTTACACTCTGCTGCTGTCTCATATACTCTGTTACTGTCTCTTACACTCTGTTACTGTCTCCTATACTCTGTTACTGTCTCCTATACTCTGTTACACCCTCTTACACACTGTTACTGTCTCTTACACTCTGTTACTGCCTCCTATACTCTGTTACTGTCTCCTATACTCTGTTACTGTCTCTTACACTCTGTTACTGTCTCATATACTCTGTTACTGTCTCCTATACTCTGTTACACTCTCTTACACTCTGTTACACCCTCTTACACACTGTTACTGTCTCTTACACTCTCTTACACTCTGCTACTGTCTCTTACATTCTGTTACTGTAACTTACACTCTGCTACTGTCTCTTACACTCTGTTACTGTCTCTTACACTCTGTTACTGTCTCTTACACTCTGTTACTGTCTCCTATACTCTGTTACTGTCTCCTATACTCTGTTACACTCTCTTACACTCTGCTGCTGTCTCATATACTCTGTTACTGTCTCTTACACTCTGTTACTGTCTCTTACACTCTCTTACACTCTCTTACACTCTGTTACTGTCTCTTACATTCTCTTACACTCTGTTACTGTCTCCTATACTCTGTTACCGTCTCTTACTCTCTGCTACTGTCTCTTACACAGGTTTACGATGTCTACGCGAAGAGATCCCCAGAGACGTTCACAGTATACTGAGATCATTCTGGACTATGTGATCCTAGAGGACGGTATATGCCATGTGACACTCTCTTACACTCTACTACACTCTACTACACTCTGCTACTGTCTCTTTCACTCTGTTACTGTCTCTTTCACTCTGCTACTGTCTCTTACACTCTGCTACTATCTCTTACGCTCTGTTACTGTCTCTTACACTCTACTACACTGTCATACACTCTGTTACTGTATCTTACACTCTGTTACTGTCTTGTACACTCTGTTACTGTCTCTTACACTCTGTTACTGCCTCCTATACTCTGTTACTGTCTCCTATACTCTGTTACTGTCTCTTACACTCTGTTACTGTCTCCTATACTCTGTTACTGTCTCCTATACTCTGTTACACTCTCTTACACTCTGTTACACCCTCTTACACACTGTTACTGTCTCTTACACTCTCTTACACTCTGCTACTGTCTCTTACATTCTGTTACTGTCACTTACACTCTGCTACTGTCTCTTACACTCTGTTACTGTCTCTTACACTCTGTTACTGTCTCCTATACTCTGTTACTGTCTCCTATACTCTGTTACACTCTCTTACACTCTGCTGCTGTCTCATATACTCTGTTACTGTCTCTTACACTCTGTTACTGTCTCTTACACTCTCTTACACTCTGTTACTGTCTCTTAAATTCTCTTACACTCTGTTACTGTCTCCTATACTCTGTTACCGTCTCTTACTCTCTGCTACTGTCTCTTACACAGGTTTACGATGTCTACGCGAAGAGATCCCCAGAGACGTTCACAGTATACTGAGATCATTCTGGACTATGTGATCCTAGAGGACGGTATATGCCATGTGACACTCTCTTACACTCTACTACACTCTACTACACTGTGCTACTGTCTCTTTCACTCTGTTACTGTCTCTTTCACTCTGCTACTGTCTCTTCCACTCTGCTACTATCTCTTACGCTCTGTTACTGTCTCTTACACTCTACTACACTGTCATACACTCTGTTACTGTATCTTACACTCTGTTACTGTCTCCTATACTCTGCTACTGTCTCTTACCCTCTGTTACTGTCTCTTACACTCTGCTACTGTCTCCTACACTCTGTTACTGTCTCTTTCACTCTGCTACTGTCTCTTACACTCTGCTACTATCTCTTACGCTCTGTTACTGTCTCTTACACTCTACTACACTGTCATACACTCCGTTACTGTATCTTACACTCTGTTACTGTCTCCTATACTCTGTTACTGTCTCCTATACTCTGTTACACTCTCTTACACTCTGTTACACCCTCTTACACACTGTTACTGTCTCTTACACTCTCTTACACTCTGCTACTGTCTCTTACATTCTGTTACTGTCACTTACACTCTGCTACTGTCTCTTACACTCTGTTACTGTCTATTTCACTCTGCTACTGTCTCTTACCCTCTGTTACTGTCTCTTACACTCTGCTACTGTCTCCTACACTCTGTTACTGTCTCTTTCACTCTGCTACTGTCTCTTACACTCTGCTACTATCTCTTACGCTCTGTTACTGTCTCTTACACTCTACTACACTGTCATACACTCTGTTACTGTATCTTACACTCTGTTACTGTCTCGTACACTCTGTTACTGTCTCCTATACTCTGTTACTGTCTCCTATACTCTGTTACACTCTCTTACACTCTGTTACACCCTCTTACACACTGTTACTGTCTCTTACACTCTCTTACACTCTGCTACTGTCTCTTACATTCTGTTACTGTCACTTACACTCTGCTACTGTCTCTTACACTCTGTTACTGTCTATTTCACTCTGCTACTGTCTCTTACCCTCTGTTACTGTCTCTTACACTCTGCTACTGTCTCCTACACTCTGTTACTGTCTCTTTCACTCTGCTACTGTCTCTTACACTCTGCTACTATCTCTTACGCTCTGTTACTGTCTCTTACACTCTACTACACTGTCATACACTCCGTTACTGTATCTTACACTCTGTTACTGTCTCGTACACTCTGTTACTGTCTCCTATACTCTGTTACACTCTCTTACACTCTGTTACACCCTCTTACACACTGTTACTGTCTCTTACACTCTCTTACACTCTGCTACTGTCTCTTACATTCTGTTACTGTCACTTACACTCTGCTACTGTCTCTTACACTCTGTTACTGTCTATTTCACTCTGCTACTGTCTCTTACCCTTTGTTACTGTCTCTTACACTCTGCTACTGTCTCCTACACTCTGTTACTGTCTCTTTCACTCTGCTACTGTCTCTTACACTCTGCTACTATCTCTTACGCTCTGTTACTGTCTCTTACACTCTACTACACTGTCATACACTCTGTTACTGTCTCTTACACTCTGTTACTGTCTCTTACACTCTGTTACTGTCTCCTATACTCTGTTACTGTCTCAGATACTCTGTTACACTCTCTTACACACTGTTACTGTCTCTTACACTCTCTTACACTCTGCTACTGTCTCTTACATTCTGTTACTGTCACTTACACTCTGCTACTGTCTCTTACACTCTGTTACTGTCTATTTCACTCTGCTACTGTCTCTTACACTCTGCTACTATCTCTTACGCTCCGTTACTGTCTCTTACACTCTACTACACTGTCATACACTCTGTTACTGTATCTTACACTCTGTTACTGTCTCGTACACTCTGTTACTGTCTCTTACACTCTTTTACTGTCTCCTATACTCTGTTACTGTCTCCTATACTCTGTTACACTCTCTTACACTCTGCTGCTGTCTCATATACTCTGTTACTGTCTCTTACACTCTGTTACTGTCTCCTATACTCTGTTACTGTCTCCTATACTCTGTTACACTCTCTTACACTCTGTTACACCCTCTTACACACTGTTACTGTCTCTTACACTCTGTTACTGCCTCCTATACTCTGTTACTGTCTCCTATACTCTGTTACTGTCTCTTACACTCTGTTACTGTCTCCTATACTCTGTTACTGTCTCCTATACTCTGTTACACTCTCTTACACTCTGTTACACCCTCTTACACACTGTTACTGTCTCTTACACTCTCTTACACTCTGCTACTGTCTCTTACATTCTGTTACTGTCACTTACACTCTGCTACTGTCTCTTACACTCTGTTACTGTCTCTTACACTCTGTTACTGTCTCTTACACTCTGTTACTGTCTCCTACACTCTGTTACTGTCTCCTATACTCTGTTACTGTCTCCTATACTCTGTTACACTCTCTTACACTCTGCTGCTGTCTCATATACTCTGTTACTTACTCTTACACTCTGTTACTGTCTCTTACACTCTCTTACACTCTCTTACACTCTGTTACTGTCTCTTACATTCTCTTACACTCTGTTACTGTCTCCTATACTCTGTTACCGTCTCTTACTCTCTGCTACTGTCTCTTACACAGGTTTACGATGTCTACGCGAAGAGATCCCCAGAGACGTTCACAGTATACTGAGATCATTCTGGACTATGTGATCCTAGAGGACGGTATATGCCATGTGACACTCTCTTACACTCTACTACACTCTACTACACTCTGCTACTGTCTCTTTCACTCTGTTACTGTCTCTTTCACTCTGCTACTGTCTCTTACACTCTGCTACTATCTCTTACGCTCTGTTACTGTCTCTTACACTCTACTACACTGTCATACACTCTGTTACTGTATCTTACACTCTGTTACTGTCTTGTACACTCTGTTACTGTCTCTTACACTCTGTTACTGCCTCCTATACTCTGTTACTGTCTCCTATACTCTGTTACTGTCTCTTACACTCTGTTACTGTCTCCTATACTCTGTTACTGTCTCCTATACTCTGTTACACTCTCTTACACTCTGTTACACCCTCTTACACACTGTTACTGTCTCTTACACTCTCTTACACTCTGCTACTGTCTCTTACATTCTGTTACTGTCACTTACACTCTGCTACTGTCTCTTACACTCTGTTACTGTCTCTTACACTCTGTTACTGTCTCCTATACTCTGTTACTGTCTCCTATACTCTGTTACACTCTCTTACACTCTGCTGCTGTCTCATATACTCTGTTACTGTCTCTTACACTCTGTTACTGTCTCTTACACTCTCTTACACTCTCTTACACTCTGTTACTGTCTCTTAAATTCTCTTACACTCTGTTACTGTCTCCTATACTCTGTTACCGTCTCTTACTCTCTGCTACTGTCTCTTACACAGGTTTACGATGTCTACGCGAAGAGATCCCCAGAGACGTTCACAGTATACTGAGATCATTCTGGACTATGTGATCCTAGAGGACGGTATATGCCATGTGACACTCTCTTACACTCTACTACACTCTACTACACTGTGCTACTGTCTCTTTCACTCTGTTACTGTCTCTTTCACTCTGCTACTGTCTCTTCCACTCTGCTACTATCTCTTACGCTCTGTTACTGTCTCTCACACTCTACTACACTGTCATACACTCTGTTACTGTATCTTACACTCTGTTACTGTCTCGTACACTCTGTTACTGTCTCTTACACTCTGTTACTGCCTCCTTTACTCTGTTACTGTCTCCTATACTCTGTTACTGTCTCTTACACTCTGTTACTGTCTCCTATACTCTGTTACTGTCTCCTATACTCTGTTACACTCTCTTACACTCTGTTACACCCTCTTACACACTGTTACTGTCTCTTACACTCTCTTACACTCTGCTACTGTCTCTTACATTCTGTTACTGTCACTTACACTATGCTACTGTCTCTTACACTCTGTTACTGTCTATTTCACTCTGCTACTGTCTCTTACCCTCTGTTACTGTCTCTTACACTCTGCTACTGTCTCCTACACTCTGTTACTGTCTCTTTCACTCTGCTACTGTCTCTTACACTCTGCTACTATCTCTTACGCTCTGTTACTGTCTCTTACACTCTACTACACTGTCATACACTCTGTTACTGTATCTTACACTCTGTTACTGTCTCGTACACTCTGTTACTGTCTCATATACTCTGTTACTGTCTCCTATACTCTGTTACACTCTCTTACACTCTGTTACACCCTCTTACACACTGTTACTGTCTCTTACACTCTCTTACACTCTGCTACTGTCTCTTACATTCTGTTACTGTCACTTACACTCTGCTACTGTCTCTTACACTCTGTTACTGTCTATTTCACTCTGCTACTGTCTCTTACACTCTGCTACTATCTCTTACGCTCCGTTACTGTCTCTTACACTCTACTACACTGTCATACACTCTGTTACTGTATCTTACACTCTGTTACTGTCTCGTACACTCTGTTACTGTCTCTTACACTCTTTTACTGTCTCCTATACTCTGTTACTGTCTCCTATACTCTGTTACACTCTCTTACACTCTGCTGTTGTCTCATATACTCTGTTACTGTCTCTTACACTCTGTTACTGTCTCCTATACTCTGTTACTGTCTCTTACACTCTGTTACTGTCTCCTATACTCTGTTACTGTCTTTTACACTCTGTTACTGTCTCCTATACTCTGTTACTGTCTCCTATACTCTGTTACACTCTCTTACACTCTGCTGCTGTCTCATATACTCTGTTACTGTCTCTTACACTATGTTACTGTCTCTTACACTCTCTTACCCTCTCCTACACTCTGCTACTGTCTCTTACACCCTCTTACACTCTGTTACTGTCTCTTGCACTCTCTTACACTCTGTAACACTCTCTTACACGCTGTTACACCCTCTTACACACTGTTACTGTCTCTTACACTCTCTTACACTCTGCTACTGTCTCTTACCCTCTGTTACTGTCTCTTACACTCTGCTACTGTCTCCTACACTCTGTTACTGTCTCTTTCACTCTGCTACTGTCTCTTACACACTGCTACTATCTCTTACGCTCTGTTACTGTCTCTTAGACTCTACTACACTGTCATACACTCTGTTACTGTATCTTACACTCTGTTACTGTCTCGTACACTCTGTTACTGTCTCTTACACTCTGTTACTGTCTCCTATACTCTGTTACTGTCTTTTACACTCTGTTACTGTCTCCTATACTCTGTTACTGTCTCCTATACTCTGTTACACTCTCTTACACTCTGTTACACCCTCTTACACACTGTTACTGTCTCTTACACTCTCTTACACTCTGCTACTGTCTCTTACATTCTGTTACTGTCACTTACACTCTGCTACTGTCTCTTACACTCTGTTACTGTCTATTTCACTCTGCTACTGTCTCTTACACTCTGCTACTATCTCTTACGCTCTGTTACTGTCTCTTACACTCTACTACACTGTCATACACTCTGTTACTGTCTCGTACACTCTGTTACTGTCTCTTACACTCTGTTAATGTCTCCTATACTCTGTTACTGTCTCCTATACTCTGTTACACTCTCTTACACTCTGCTGCTGTCTCATATACTCTGTTACTGTCTCTTACACTCTGTTACTGTCTCTTACACTCTCTTACACTCTCTTACACTCTCTTACACGCTGTTACACTCTCTTACACGCTGTTACACCCTGTTACACACTGTTACTGTCTGTTACACTCTCTTACACTCTGCTACTGTCTCTTACACTCTGTTACTGTCTCTTACACTCTGCTACTGTCTCTTACACTCTGTTACTGTCTCTTTCACTCTGCTACTGTCTCCTATACTCTGTTACTGTCTCCTATACTCTGTTACACCCTCTTACACACTGTTACTGTCTCTTACACTCTCTTACTCTCTGTTACTGTCACTTACACTCTGCTACTGTCTCTTACACTCTGTTACTGTCTATTTCACGCTGCTACTGTCTCTTACACTCTGCTACTATCTCTTACGCTCTGTTACTGTCTCTTACACTCTACTACACTGTCATACACTCTGTTACTGTATCTTACACTCTGTTACTGTCTCGTACACTCTGTTACTGTCTCTTACACTCTGTTACTGTCTCCTATACTCTGTTACTGTCTTTTACACTCTGTTACTGTCTCCTATACTCTGTTACTGTCTCCTATACTCTGTTACACTCTCTTACACTCTGCTGCTGTCTCATATACTCTGTTACTGTCTCTTACACTATGTTACTGTCTCTTACACTCTCTTACCCTCTCCTACACTCTGCTACTGTCTCTTACACCCTCTTACACTCTGTTACTGTCTCTTACACTCTCTTACACTCTGTTACACTCTCTTACACGCTGTTACACCCTCTTACACACTGTTACTGTCTCTTACCCTCTGTTACTGTCTCTTACACTCTGCTACTGTCTCCTACACTCTGTTACTGTCTCTTTCACTCTGCTACTGTCTCTTACACTCTGCTACTATCTCTTACGCTCTGTTACTGTCTCTTACACTCTACTACACTGTCATACACTCTGTTACTGTATCTTACACTCTGTTACTGTCTCTTACACTCTGTTACTGTCTCCTATACTCTGTTACTGTCTCCTATACTCTGTTACTGTCTCTTACACTCTGTTACTGTCTCCTATACTCTGTTACTGTCTCCTATACTCTGTTACACTCTCTTACACTCTGTTACACCCTCTTACACACTGTTACTGTCTCTTACACTCTCTTACACTCTGCTACTGTCTCTTACATTCTGTTACTGTCACTTACACTCTGCTACTGTCTCTTACACTCTGCTACTGTCTCTTACACTCTGCTACTATCTCTTACGCTCTGTTACTGTCTCTTACACTCTACTACACTGTCATACACTCTGTTACTGTATCTTACACTCTGTTACTGTCTCGTACACTCTGTTACTGTCTCTTACACTCTTTTACTGTCTCCTATACTCTGTTACTGTCTCTTACACTCTGTTACTGTCTCCTATACTCTGTTACTGTCTCCTATACTCTGTTACACTCTCTTACACTCTGCTGCTGTCTCATATACTCTGTTACTGTATCTTACACTCTGTTACTGTCTCGTACACTCTGTTACTGTCTCTTACACTCTGTTACTGTCTCCTATACTCTGTTACTGTCTTTTACACTCTGTTACTGTCTCCTATACTCTGTTACTGTCTCCTATACTCTGTTACACTCTCTTACACTCTGCTGCTGTCTCATATACTCTGTTACTGTCTCTTACACTATGTTACTGTCTCTTACACTCTCTTACCCTCTCCTACACTCTGCTACTGTCTCTTACACCCTCTTACACTCTGTTACTGTCTCTTACACTCTCTTACACTCTGTTACACTCTCTTACACTCTGTTACACCCTCTTACACACTGTTACTGTCTCTTACACTCTCTTACACTCTGCTACTGTCTCTTACATTCTGTTACTGTCACTTACACTCTGCTACTGTCTCTTACACTCTGTTACTGTCTATTTCACTCTGCTACTGTCTCTTACCCTCTGTTACTGTCTATTACCCTCTGCTACTGTCTCCTACACTCTGTTACTGTCTCTTTCACTCTGCTACTGTCTCTTACACTCTGCTACTATCTCTTACGCTCTGTTACTGTCTCTTACACTCTACTACACTGTCATACACTCTGTTACTGTATCTTACACTCTGTTACTGTCTCGTACACTCTGTTTCTGTCTCTTACACTCTGTTACTGTCACTTACACTCTGTTACTGTCTCTTACACTCTGTTACTGTCTCTTACACTCTGTTACTGTCTCCTATACTCTGTTACTGTCTCCTATACTCTGTTACACTCTCTTACACTCTGCTGCTGTCTCATATACTCTGTTACTGTCTCTTACACTCTGTTACTGTCTCTTACACTCTCTTACACTCTCTTACACTCTGTTACTGTCTCTTACATTCTCTTACACTCTGTTACTGTCTCCTATACTCTGTTACCGTCTCTTACTCTCTGCTACTGTCTCTTACACAGGTTTACGATGTCTACGCGAAGAGATCCCCAGAGACGTTCACAGTATACTGAGATCATTCTGGACTATGTGATCCTAGAGGACGGTATATGCCATGTGACACTCTCTTACACTCTACTACACTCTACTACACTCTGCTACTGTCTCTTTCACTCTGTTACTGTCTCTTTCACTCTGCTACTGTCTCTTACACTCTGCTACTATCTCTTACGCTCTGTTACTGTCTCTTACACTCTACTACACTGTCATACACTCTGTTACTGTATCTTACACTCTGTTACTGTCTCGTACACTCTGTTACTGTCTCTTACACTCTGTTACTGCCTCCTTTACTCTGTTACTGTCTCCTATACTCTGTTACTGTCTCTTACACTCTGTTACTGTCTCCTATACTCTGTTACTGTCTCCTATACTCTGTTACACTCTATTACACTCTGTTACACCCTCTTACACACTGTTACTGTCTCTTACACTCTCTTACACTCTGCTACTGTCTCTTACATTCTGTTACTGTCACTTACACTCTGCTACTGTCTCTTACACTCTGTTACTGTCTATTTCACTCTGCTACTGTCTCTTACCCTCTGTTACTGTCTCTTACACTCTGCTACTGTCTCCTACACTCTGTTACTGTCTCTTTCACTCTGCTACTGTCTCTTACACTCTGCTACTATCTCTTACGCTCTGTTACTGTCTCTTACACTCTACTACACTGTCATACACTCTGTTACTGTATCTTACACTCTGTTACTGTCTCGTACACTCTGTTACTGTCTCTTACACTCTGTTACTGCCTCCTATACTCTGTTACTGTCTCCTATACTCTGTTACTGTCTCTTACACTCTGTTACTGTCTCCTATACTCTGTTACTGTCTCCTATACTCTGTTACACTCTCTTACACTCTGTTACACCCTCTTACACACTGTTACTGTCTCTTACACTCTGCTACTGTCTCTTACGTTCTGTTACTGTCACTTACACTCTGCTACTGTCTCTTACACTCTATTACTGTCTCTTACACTCTGTTACTGTCTCTTGCACTCTGTTACTGTCTCCTATACTCTGTTACTGTCTCCTATACTCTGTTACACTCTCTTACACTCTGCTGCTGTCTCATATACTCTGTTACTGTCTCTTACACTCTGTTACTGTCTCTTACACTCTCTTACACTCTGTTACTGTCTCTTACATTCTCTTACACTCTGTTACTGTCTCCTATACTCTGTTACCGTCTCTTACTCTCTGCTACTGTCTCTTACACAGGTTTACGATGTCTACGCGAAGAGATCCCCAGAGACGTTCATAGTATACTGAGATCATTCTGGACTATGTGATCCTAGAGGACGGTATATGCCATGTGACACTCTCTTACACTCTACTACACTCTGCTACTGTCTCTTTCACTCTGTTACTGTCTCTTTCACTCTGCTACTGTCTCTTACACTCTGCTACTATCTCTTACGCTCTGTTACTGTCTCTTACACTCTGTTACTGTATCTTACACTCTGTTACTGTCTCGTACACTCTGTTGCTGTCTCTTACACTCTGTTACTGCCTCCTTTACTCTGTTACTGTCTCCTATACTCTGTTACTGTCTCTTACACTCTGTTACTGTCTCCTATACTCTGTTACTGTCTCCTATACTCTGTTACACTCTCTTACACTCTGTTACACCCTCTTACACACTGTTACTGTCTCTTACACTCTCTTACACTCTGCTACTGTCTCTTACATTCTGTTACTGTCACTTACACTCTGCTACTGTCTCTTACACTCTGTTACTGTCTATTTCACTCTGCTACTGTCTCTTACCCTCTGTTACTGTCTCTTACACTCTGCTACTGTCTCCTACACTCTGTTACTGTCTCTTTCACTCTGCTACTGTCTCTTACACTCTGCTACTATCTCTTACGCTCTGTTACTGTCTCTTACACTCTACTACACTGTCATACACTCTGTTACTGTATCTTACACTCTGTTACTGTCTCGTACACTCTGTTACTGTCTCCTATACTCTGTTACTGTCTCCTATACTCTGTTACTGTCTCTTACACTCTGTTACTGTCTCCTATACTCTGTTACACTCTCTTACACTCTGTTACACCCTCTTACACACTGTTACTGTCTCTTACACTCTCTTACACTCTGCTACTGTCTCTTACATTCTGTTACTGTCACTTACACTCTGCTACTGTCTCTTACACTCTGTTACTGTCTATTTCACTCTGCTACTGTCTCTTACACTCTGCTACTATTTCTTACGCTCTGTTACTGTCTCTTACACTCTACTACACTGTCATACACTCTGTTACTGTATCTTACACTCTGTTACTGTCTCGTACACTCTGTTACTGTCTCTTACACTCTTTTACTGTCTCCTATACTCTGTTACTGTCTCTTACACTCTGTTACTGTCTCCTATACTCTGTTACTGTCTCCTATACTCTGTTACACTCTCTTACACTCTGCTGCTGTCTCATATACTCTGTTACTGTATCTTACACTCTGTTACTGTCTCGTACACTCTGTTACTGTCTCTTACACTCTGTTACTGTCTCCTATACTCTGTTACTGTCTTTTACACTCTGTTACTGTCTCCTATACTCTGTTACACTCTCTTACACTCTGCTGCTGTCTCATATACTCTGTTACTGTCTCTTACACTATGTTACTGTCTCTTACACTCTCTTACCCTCTCCTACACTCTGCTACTGTCTCTTACACCCTCTTACACTTTGTTACTGTCTCTTACACTCTCTTACACTCTGTTACACTCTCTTACACTCTGTTACACCCTCTTACACACTGTTACTGTCTCTTACACTCTCTTACACTCTGCTACTGTCTCTTACATTCTGTTACTGTCACTTACACTCTGCTACTGTCTCTTACACTCTGTTACTGTCTATTTCACTCTGCTACTGTCTCTTACCCTCTGTTACTGTCTATTACCCTCTGCTACTGTCTCCTACACTCTGTTACTGTCTCTTTCACTCTGCTACTGTCTCTTACACTCTGCTACTATCTCTTACGCTCTGTTACTGTCTCTTACACTCTACTACACTGTCATACACTCTGTTACTGTATCTTACACTCTGTTACTGTCTCGTACACTCTGTTACTGTCTCTTACACTCTGTTACTGCCTCCTATACTCTGTTACTGTCTCCTATACTCTGTTACTGTCTCTTACACTCTGTTACTGTCTCCTATACTCTGTTACTGTCTCCTATACTCTGTTACACTCTCTTACACTCTGTTACACCCTCTTACACACTGTTACTGTCTCTTACACTCTCTTACACTCTGCTACTGTCTCTTACATTCTGTTACTGTCACTTACACTCTGTTACTGTCTCTTACACTCTGTTACTGTCTCTTACACTCTGTTACTGTCTCTTACACTCTGTTACTGTCTCCTATACTCTGTTACTGTCTCCTATACTCTGTTACACTCTTTTACACTCTGCTGCTGTCTCATATACTCTGTTACTGTCTCTTACACTCTGTTACTGTCTCTTACACTCTCTTACACTCTGTTACTGTCTCCTATACTCTGTTACCGTCTCTTACTCTCTGCTACTGTCTCTTACACAGGTTTACGATGTCTACGCGAAGAGATCCCCAGAGAAGTTCACAGTATACTGAGATCATTCTGGACTATGTGATCCTAGGTGACGGTATATGCCATGTGACACTCTCTTACACTCTACTACACTCTACTACACTCTGCTACTGTCTCTTTCACTCTGTTACTGTCTCTTTCACTCTGCTACTGTCTCTTACACTCTGCTACTATCTCTTACGCTCTGTTACTGTCTCTTACACTCTACTACACTGTCATACACTCTGTTACTGTATCTTACACTCTGTTACTGTCTCGTACACTCTGTTACTGTCTCTTACACTCTGTTACTGCCTCCTTTACTCTGTTACTGTCTCTTACACTCTGTTACTGTCTCTTACACTCTGTTACTGTCTCCTATACTCTGTTACTGTCTCCTATACTCTGTTACACTCTCTTACACTCTGTTACACCCTCTTACACACTGTTACTGTCTCTTACACTCTCTTACACTCTGCTACTGTCTCTTACATTCTGTTACTGTCACTTACACTCTGCTACTGTCTCTTACACTCTGTTACTGTCTATTTCACTCTGCTACTGTCTCTTACCCTCTGTTACTGTCTCTTACACTCTGCTACTGTCTCTTACACTCTGTTACTGTCTCTTACACTCTGTTACTGTCTCCTATACTCTGTTACTGTATCCTATACTCTGTTACACTCTCTTACACTCTGCTGCTGTCTCATATACTCTGTTACTGTCTCTTACACTCTGTTACTGTCTCTTACACTCTCTTACACTCTCTTACTGTCTCTTACATTCTCTTACACTCTGTTACTGTCTCCTATACTCTGTTACCGTCTCTTACTCTCTGCTACTGTCTCTTACACAGGTTTACGATGTCTACGCGAAGAGATCCCCAGAGACGTTCACAGTATACTGAGATCATTCTGGACTATGTGATCCTAGAGGACGGTATATGCCATGTGACACTCTCTTACACTCTACTACAGTCTACTACACTCTGCTACTGTCTCTTTCACTCTGTTACTGTCTCTTTCACTCTGCTACTGTCTCTTACACTCTGCTACTATCTCTTACGCTCTGTTACTGTCTCTTACACTCTACTACACTGTCATACACTCTGTTACTGTATCTTACACTCTGTTACTGTCTCGTACACTCTGTTACTGTCTCTTACACTCTGTTACTGCCTCCTTTACTCTGTTACTGTCTCCTATACTCTGTTACTGTCTCTTACACTCTTTTACTGTCTCCTATACTCTGTTACTGTCTCCTATACTCTGTTACACTCTCTTACACTCTGTTACACCCTCTTACACACTGTTACTGTCTCTTACACTCTCTTACACTCTGCTACTGTCTCTTACATTCTGTTACTGTCACTTACACTCTGCTACTGTCTCTTACACTCTGTTACTGTCTATTTCACTCTGCTACTGTCTCTTACCCTCTGTTACTGTCTCTTACACTCTGCTACTGTCTCCTACACTCTGTTACTGTCTCTTTCACTCTGCTACTGTCTCTTACACTCTGCTACTATCTCTTACGCTCTGTTACTGTCTCTTACACTCTACTACACTGTCATACACTCTGTTACTGTATCTTACACTCTGTTACTGTCTCGTACACTCTGTTACTGTCTCTTACACTCTGTTACTGCCTCCTATACTCTGTTACTGTCTCCTATACTCTGTTACTGTCTCTTACACTCTGTTACTGTCTCCTATACTCTGTTACTGTCTCCTATACTCTGTTACACTCTCTTACACTCTGTTACACCCTCTTACACACTGTTACTGTCTCTTACACTCTCTTACACTCTGCTACTGTCTCTTACACTCTGCTACTGTCTCTTACATTCTGTTACTGTCACTTACACTCTGCTACTGTCTCTTACACTCTGTTACTGTCTCTTACACTCTGTTACTGTCTCCTATACTCTGTTACTGTCTCCTATACTCTGTTACACTCTCTTACACTCTGCTGCTGTCTCATATACTCTGTTACTGTCTCTTACACTCTGTTACTGTCTCTTACACTCTCTTACACTCTCTTACACTCTGTTACTGTCTCTTACATTCTCTTACACTCTGTTACTGTCTCCTATACTCTGTTACCGTCTCTTACTCTCTGCTACTGTCTCTTACACAGGTTTACGATGTCTACGCGAAGAGATCCCCAGAGACGTTCACAGTATACTGAGATCATTCTGGACTATGTGATCCTAGAGGACGGTATATGCCATGTGACACTCTCTTACACTCTACTACACTCTACTACACTCTGCTACTGTCTCTTTCACTCTGTTACTGTCTCTTTCACTCTGCTAATGTCTCTTACACTCTGCTACTATCTCTTACACTCTGTTACTGTCTCTTACACTCTACTACACTGTCATACACTCTGTTACTGTATCTTACACTCTGTTACAGTCTCGTACACTCTGTTACTGTCTCTTACACTCTGTTACTGCCTCCTTTACTCTGTTACTGTCTCCTATACTCTGTTACTGTGTCTTACACTCTGTTACTGTCTCCTATACTCTGTTACTGTCTCCTATACTCTGTTACACTCTCTTACACTCTGTTACACCCTCTTACACACTGTTACTGTCTCGTACACTCTCTTACACTCTGCTACTGTCTCTTACATTCTGTTACTGTCACTTACACTCTGCTACTGTCTCTTACACTCTGTTACTGTCTATTTCACTCTGCTACTGTCTCTTACCCTCTGTTACTGTCTCTTACACTCTGCTACTGTCTCCTACACTCTGTTACTGTCTCTTTCACTCTGCTACTGTCTCTTACACTCTGCTACTATCTCTTACGCTCTGTTACTGTCTCTTACACTCTACTACACTGTCATACACTCTGTTACTGTATCTTACACTCTGTTACTGTCTCGTACACTCTGTTACTGTCTCTTACACTCTGTTACTGCCTCCTATACTCTGTTACTGTCTCCTATACTCTGTTACTGTCTCTTACACTCTGTTACTGTCTCCTATACTCTGTTACTGTCTCCTATACTCTGTTACACTCTCTTACACTCTGTTACACCCTCTTACACACTGTTACTGTCTCTTACACTCTGCTACTGTCTCTTACATTCTGTTACTGTCACTTACACTCTGCTACTGTCTCTTACACTCTGTTACTGTCTCTTACACTCTGTTACTGTCTCTTGCACTCTGTTACTGTCTCCTATACTCTGTTACTGTCTCCTATACTCTGTTACTGTCTCCTATACTCTGTTACACTCTCTTACACTCTGCTGCTGTCTCATATACTCTGTTACTGTCTCTTACACTCTGTTACTGTCTCTTACACTCTCTTACACTCTGTTACTGTCTCTTACATTCTCTTACACTCTGTTACTGTCTCCTATACTCTGTTACCGTCTCTTACTCTCTGCTACTGTCTCTTACACAGGTTTACGATGTCTACGCGAAGAGATCCCCAGAGACGTTCATAGTATACTGAGATCATTCTGGACTATGTGATCCTAGAGGACGGTATATGCCATGTGACACTCTCTTACACTCTACTACACTCTGCTACTGTCTCTTTCACTCTGTTACTGTCTCTTTCACTCTGCTACTGTCTCTTATACTCTGCTACTATCTCTTACGCTCTGTTACTGTCTCTTACACTCTACTACACTGTCATACACTCTGTTACTGTATCTTACACTCTGTTACTGTCTCGTACACTCTGTTACTGTCTCTTACACTCTGTTACTGCCTCCTTTACTCTGTTACTGTCTCCTATACTCTGTTACTGTCTCTTACACTCTGTTACTGTCTCCTATACTCTGTTACTGTCTCCTATACTCTGTTACACTCTCTTACACTCTGTTACACCCTCTTACACACTGTTACTGTCTCTTACACTCTCTTACACTCTGCTACTGTCTCTTACATTCTGTTACTGTCACTTACACTCTGCTACTGTCTCTTACACTATGTTACTGTCTATTTCACTCTGCTACTGTCTCTTACCCTCTGTTACTGTCTCTTACACTCTGCTACTGTCTCTTTCACTCTGCTACTGTCTCTTACACTCTGCTACTATCTCTTACGCTCTGTTACTGTCTCTTACACTCTACTACACTGTCATACACTCTGTTACTGTATCTTACACTCTGTTACTGTCTCGTACACTCTGTTACTGTCTCCTATACTCTGTTACTGTCTCCTATACTCTGTTACACTCTCTTACACTCTGTTACACCCTCTTACACACTGTTACTGTCTCTTACACTCTCTTACACTCTGCTACTGTCTCTTACATTCTGTTACTGTCACTTACACTCTGCTACTGTCTCTTACACTCTGTTACTGTCTATTTCACTCTGCTACTGTCTCTTACCCTCTGTTACTGTCTCTTACACTCTGCTACTGTCTCCTACACTCTGTTACTGTCTCTTTCACTCTGCTACTGTCTCTTACACTCAGCTACTATCTCTTACGCTCTGTTACTGTCTCTTACACTCTACTACACTGTCATACACTCTGTTACTGTATCTTACACTCTGTTACTGTCTCTTACACTCTGTTACTGTCTCCTATACTCTGTTACTGTCTCCTATACTCTGTTACACCCTCTTACACACTGTTACTGTCTCTTACACTCTCTTACACTCTGCTACTTTCTCTTACATTCTGTTACTGTCACTTACACTCTGCTACTGTCTCTTACACTCTGTTACTGTCTATTTCACTCTGCTACTGTCTCTTACACTCTGCTACTATCTCTTACGCTCCGTTACTGTCTCTTACACTCTACTACACTGTCATACACTCTGTTACTGTATCTTACACTCTGTTACTGTCTCGTACACTCTGTTACTGTCTCTTACACTCTTTTACTGTCTCCTATACTCTGTTACTGTCTCCTATACTCTGTTACACTCTCTTACACTCTGCTGCTGTCTCATATACTCTGTTACTGTATCTTACACTCTGTTACTGTCTCGTGCACTCTGTTACTGTCTCTTACACTCTGTTACTGTCTCCTATACTCTGTTACTGTCTTTTACACTCTGTTACTGTCTCCTATACTCTGTTACTGTCTCCTATACTCTGTTACACTCTCTTACACTCTGCTGCTGTCTCATATACTCTGTTACTGTCTCTTACACTATGTTACTGTCTCTTACACTCTCTTAACATCTCCTACACTCTGCTACTGTCTCTTACACCCTCTTACACTCTGTTACTGTCTCTTGCACTCTCTTACACTCTGTAACACTCTCTTACACGCTGTTACACCCTCTTACACACTGTTACTGTCTCTTACACTCTCTTACACTCTGCTACTGTCTCTTACCCTCTGTTACTGTCTCTTACACTCTGTTACTGTCTCTTAAACTCTGCTACTGTCTCCTACACTCTGTTACTGTCTCTTTCACTCTGCTACTGTCTCTTACACACTGCTACTATCTCTTACGCTCTGTTACTGTCTCTTACACTCTACTACACTGTCATACACTCTGTTACTGTATATTACACTCTGTTACTGTCTCGTACACTCTGTTACTGTCTCTTACACTCTGTTACTGTCTCCTATACTCTGTTACTGTCTCTTACACTCTGTTACTGTCTCCTATACTCTGTTACTGTCTCCTATACTCTGTTACACTCTCTTACACTCTGTTACACCCTCTTACACACTGTTACTGTCTCTTACACTCTGTTACTGTCTCTTACACTCTGCTACTATCTCTTACGCTCTGTTACTGTCTCTTACACTCTACTACACTGTCATATACTCTGTTACTGTATCTTACACTCTGTTACTGTCTCGTACACTCTGTTACTGTCTCTTACACTCTGTTACTGTCTCCTATACTCTGTTACTGTCTCCTATACTCTGTTACTGTCTCTTACACTCTGTTACTGTCTCCTATACTCTGTTACTGTCTCCTATACTCTGTTACACTCTCTTACACTCTGTTACACCCTCTTACACACTGTTACTGTCTCTTACAGTCTGCTACTGTCTCTTACATTCTGTTACTGTCACTTACACTCTGCTACTGTCTCTTACACTCTGTTACTGTCTATTTCACTCTGCTACTGTCTCTTACACTCTGCTACTATCTCTTACGCTGTGTTACTGTCTCTTACACTCTACTACACTGTCATACACTCTGTTACTGTATCTTACACTCTGTTACTGTCTCGTACACTCTGTTACTGTATCTTACACTCTGTTACTGTCTCGTACACTCTGTTACTGTCTTTTACACTCTGTTACTGTCTTCTATACTCTGTTACTGTCTCTTACACTCTGTTACTGTCTCCTATACTCTGTTACTGTCTCCTATACTCTGTTACACTCTCTTACACTCTGCTGCTGTCTCATATACTCTGTTACTGTCTCTTACACTCTTTTACCCTCTCCTACACTCTGCTACTGTCTCTTACACCCTCTTACACTCTGTTACTGTCTCTTACACTCTCTTACACTCTGTTACACTCTCTTACACGCTGTTACACCCTCTTACACACTGTTACTGTCTCTTACACTCTCTTACACTCTGCTACTGTCTCTTACCCTCTGTTACTGTCTCTTACACTCTGCTACTGTCTCCTACACTCTGTTACTGTCTCTTTCACTCTGCTACTGTCTCTTACACTCTGTTACACTCTCTTACACTCTGTTACTGTCTCTTACATTCTCTTACACTCTGTTACTGTCTCCTATACTCTGTTACCGTCTCTTACTCTCTGCTACTGTCTCTTACACAGGTTTACGATGTCTACGCGAAGAGATCCCCAGAGACGTTCACAGTATACTGAGATCATTCTGGACTATGTGATCCTAGAGGACGGTATATGCCATGTGACACTCTCTTACACTCTACTACACTCTACTACACTCTGCTACTGTCTCTTTCACTCTGTTACTGTCTCTTTCACTCTGCTACTGTCTCTTTCACTCTGCTACTATCTCTTACGCTCTGTTACTGTCTCTTACACTCTACTACACTGTCATACACTCTGTTACTGTATCTTACACTCTGTTACTGTCTCGTACACTCTGTTACTGTCTCTTACACTCGGTTACTGCCTCCTTTACTCTGTTACTGTCTCCTATACTCTGTTACTGTCTCTTACACTCTGTTACTGTCTCCTATACTCTGTTACTGTCTCCTATACTCTGTTACACTCTCTTACACTCTGTTACACCCTCTTACACACTGTTACTGTCTCTTACACTCTCTTACACTCTGCTACTGTCTCTTACATTCTGTTACTGTCACTTACACTCTGCTACTGTCTCTTACACTCTGTTACTGTCTATTTCACTCTGCTACTGTCTCTTACCCTCTGTTACTGTCTCTTACACTCTGCTACTGTCTCCTACACTCTGTTACTGTCTCTTTCACTCTGCTACTGTCTCTTACACTCTGCTACTATCTCTTACGCTCTGTTACTGTCTCTTACACTCTACTACACTGTCATACACTCTGTTACTGTCTCGTACACTCTGTTACTGTCTCTTACACTCTGTTACTGCCTCCTATACTCTGTTACTGTCTCCTATACTCTGTTACTGTCTCTTACACTCTGTTACTGTCTCTTACACTCTGTTACTGTCTCCTATACTCTGTTACTGTCTCCTATACTCTGTTACACTCTCTTACACTCTGTTACACCCTCTTACACACTGTTACTGTCTCTTACACTCTCTTACACTCTGCTACTGTCTCTTACATTCTGTTACTGTCACTTACACTCTGCTACTGTCTCTTACACTCTGTTACTGTCTCTTACACTCTGTTACTGTCTCTTACACTCTGTTACTGTCTCCTATACTCTGTTACTGTCTCCTATACTCTGTTACACTCTCTTACACTCTGCTGCTGTCTCATATACTCTGTTACTGTCTCTTACACTCTGTTACTGTCTCTTACACTCTCTTACACTCTCTTACACTCTGTTACTGTCTCTTACATTCTCTTACACTCTGTTACTGTCTCCTATACTCTGTTACCGTCTCTTACTCTCTGCTACTGTCTCTTACACAGGTTTACGATGTCTACGCGAAGAGATCCCAAGAGACGTTCACAGTATACTGAGATCATTCTGGACTATGTGATCCTAGAGGACGGTATATGCCATGTGACACTCTCTTACACTCTACTACACTCTACTACACTCTGCTACTGTCTCTTTCACTCTGTTACTGTCTCTTTCACTCTGCTACTGTCTCTTACACTCTGCTACTATCTCTTACGCTCTGTTACTGTCTCTTACACTCTACTACACTGTCATACACTCTGTTACTGTATCTTACACTCTGTTACTGTCTCGTACACTCTGTTACTGTCTCTTACACTCTGTTACTGCCTCCTTTACTCTGTTACTGTCTCCTATACTCTGTTACTGTCTCTTACACTCTGTTACTGTCTCCTATACTCTGTTACTGTCTCCTATACTCTGTTACACTCTCTTACACTCTGTTACACCCTCTTACACACTGTTACTGTCTCTTACACTCTCTTACACTCTGCTACTGTCTCTTACATTCTCTTACTGTCACTTACACTCTGCTACTGTCTCTTACACTCTGTTACTGTCTATTTCACTCTGCTACTGTCTCTTACCCTCTGTTACTGTCTCTTACACTCTGCTACTGTCTCCTACACTCTGTTACTGTCTCTTTCACTCTGCTACTGTCTCTTACACTCTGCTACTATCTCTTACGCTCTGTTACTGTCTCTTACACTCTACTACACTGTCATACACTCTGTTACTGTATCTTACACTCTGTTAGTGTCTCGTACACTCTGTTACTGTCTCTTACACTCTGTTACTGCCTCCTATACTCTGTTACTGTCTCCTATACTCTGTTACTGTCTCTTACACTCTGTTACTGTCTCCTATACTCTGTTACTGTCTCCTATACTCTGTTACACTCTCTTACACTCTGTTACACCCTCTTACACACTGTTACTGTCTCTTACACTCTGCTACTGTCTCTTACATTCTGTTACTGTCACTTACACTCTGCTACTGTCTCTTACACTCTGTTACTGTCTCCTACACTCTGTTACTGTCTCTTGCACTCTGTTACTGTCTCCTATACTCTGTTACTGTCTCCTATACTCTGTTACACTCTCTTACACTCTGCTGCTGTCTCATATACTCTGTTACTGTCTCTTACACTCTGTTACTGTCTCTTACACTCTCTTACACTCTGTTACTGTCTCTTACATTCTCTTACACTCTGTTACTGTCTCCTATACTCTGTTACCGTCTCTTACTCTCTGCTACTGTCTCTTACACAGGTTTACGATGTCTACGCGAAGAGATCCCCAGAGACGTTCATAGTATACTGAGATCATTCTGGACTATGTGATCCTAGAGGACGGTATATGCCATGTGACACTCTCTTACACTCTACTACACTCTGCTACTGTCTATTTCACTCTGTTACTGTCTCTTTCACTCTGCTACTGTCTCTTATACTCTGCTACTATCTCTTACGCTCTGTTACTGTCTCTTACACTCTACTACACTGTCATACACTCTGTTACTGTATCTTACACTCTGTTACTGTCTCGTACACTCTGTTACTGTCTCTTACACTCTGTTACTGCCTCCTATACTCTGTTACTGTCTCTTACACTCTGTTACTGTCTCCTATACTCTGTTACTGTCTCCTATACTCTGTTACACTCTCTTACACTCTGTTACACCCTCTTACACACTGTTACTGTCTCTTACACTCTCTTACACTCTGCTACTGTCTCTTACATTCTGTTACTGTCACTTACACTCTGCTACTGTCTCTTACACTATGTTACTGTCTATTTCACTCTGCTACTGTCTCTTACCCTCAGTTACTGTCTCTTACACTCTGCTACTGTCTCCTACACTCTGTTACTGTCTCTTTCACTCTGCTACTGTCTCTTACACTCTGCTACTATCTCTTACGCTCTGTTACTGTCTCTTACACTCTACTACACTGTCATACACTCTGTTACTGTATCTTACACTCTGTTACTGTCTCGTACACTCTGTTACTGTCTCTTACACTCTGTTACTGCCTCCTATACTCTGTTACTGTCTCCTATACTCTGTTACTGTCTCTTACACTCTGTTACTGTCTCCTATACTCTGTTACTGTCTCCTATACTCTGTTACACTCTCTTACACTCTGTTACACCCTCTTACACACTGTTACTGTCTCTTACACTCTGCTACTGTCTCTTACATTCTGTTACTGTCACTTACACTCTGCTACTGTCTCTTACACTCTGTTACTGTCTCTTACACTCTGTTACTGTCTCTTGCACTCTGTTACTGTCTCCTATACTCTGTTACTGTCTCCTATACTCTGTTACTGTCTCCTATACTCTGTTACACTCTCTTACACTCTGCTGCTGTCTCATATACTCTGTTACTGTCTCTTACACTCTGTTACTGTCTCTTACACTCTCTTACACTCTGTTACTGTCTCTTACATTCTCTTACACTCTGTTACTGTCTCCTATACTCTGTTACCGTCTCTTACTCTCTGCTACTGTCTCTTACACAGGTTTACGATGTCTACGCGAAGAGATCCCCAGAGACGTTCATAGTATACTGAGATCATTCTGGACTATGTGATCCTAGAGGACGGTATATGCCATGTGACACTCTCTTACACTCTACTACACTCTGCTACTGTCTCTTTCACTCTGTTACTGTCTCTTTCACTCTGCTACTGTCTCTTATACTCTGCTACTATGTCTTACGCTCTGTTACTGTCTCTTACACTCTACTACACTGTCATACACTCTGTTACTGTATCTTACACTCTGTTACTGTCTCGTACACTCTGTTACTGTCTCTTACACTCTGTTATTGCCTCCTTTACTCTGTTACTGTCTCCTATACTCTGTTACTGTCTCTTACACTCTGTTACTGTCTCCTATACTCTGTTACTGTCTCCTATACTCTGTTACACTCTCTTACACTCTGTTACACCCTCTTACACACTGTTACTGTCTCTTACACTCTCTTACACTCTGCTACTGTCTCTTACATTCTGTTACTGTCACTTACACTCTGCTACTGTCTCTTACACTATGTTACTGTCTATTTCACTCTGCTACTGTCTCTTACCCTCTGTTACTGTCTCTTACACTCTGCTACTGTCTCCTACACTCTGTTACTGTCTCTTTCACTCTGCTACTGTCTCTTACACTCTGCTACTATCTCTTACGCTCTGTTACTGTCTCTTACACTCTACTACACTGTCATACACTCTGTTACTGTATCTTACACTCTGTTACTGTCTCGTACACTCTGTTACTGTCTCCTATACTCTGTTACTGTCTCCTATACTCTGTTACACTCTCTTACACTCTGTTACACCCTCTTACACACTGTTACTGTCTCTTACACTCTCTTACACTCTGCTACTGTCTCTTACATTCTGTTACTGTCACTTACACTCTGCTACTGTCTCTTACACTCTGTTACTGTCTATTTCACTCTGCTACTGTCTCTTACCCTCTGTTACTGTCTCTTACACTCTGCTACTGTCTCCTACACTCTGTTACTGTCTCTTTCACTCTGCTACTGTCTCTTACACTCTGCTACTATCTCTTACGCTCTGTTACTGTCTCTTACACTCTACTACACTGTCATACACTCTGTTACTGTATCTTACACTCTGTTACTGTCTCTTACACTCTGTTACTGTCTCCTATACTCTGTTACTGTCTCATATACTCTGTTACACTCTCTTACACTCTGTTACACCCTCTTACACACTGTTACTGTCTCTTACACTCTCTTACACTCTGCTACTGTCTCTTACATTCTGTTACTGTCACTTACACTCTGCTACTGTCTCTTACACTCTGTTACTGTCTATTTCACTCTGCTACTGTCTCTTACACTCTGCTACTATCTCTTACGCTCCGTTACTGTCTCTTACACTCTACTACACTGTCATACACTCTGTTACTGTATCTTACACTCTGTTACTGTCTCGTACACTCTTTTACTGTCTCCTATACTCTGTTACTGTCTCCTATACTCTGTTACACTCTCTTACACTCTGCTGCTGTCTCATATACTCTGTTACTGTATCTTACACTCTGTTACTGTCTCGTACACTCTGTTACTGTCTCTTACACTCTGTTACTGTCTCCTATACTCTGTTACTGTCTCCTATACTCTGTTACTGTCTCCTATACTCTGTTACACTCTCTTACACTCTGCTGCTGTCTCATATACTCTGTTACTGTCTCTTACACTATGTTACTGTCTCTTACACTCTCTTACCCTCTCCTACACTCTGCTACTGTCTCTTACACCCTCTTACACTCTGTTACTGTCTCTTGCACTCTCTTACACTCTGTAACACTCTCTTACACGCTGTTACACCCTCTTACACACTGTTACTGTCTCTTACACTCTCTTATACTCTGCTACTGTCTCTTACCCTCTGTTACTGTCTCTTACACTCTGTTACTGTCTCTTAAACTCTGCTACTGTCTCCTACACTCTGTTACTGTCTCTTTCACTCTGCTACTGTCTCTTACACACTGCTACTATCTCTTACGCTCTGTTACTGTCTCTTACACTTTACTACACTGTCATACACTCTGTTACTGTATCTTACACTCTGTTACTGTCTCGTACACTCTGTTACTGTCTCTTACACTCTGTTACTGTCTCCTATACTCTGTTACTGTCTCTTACACTCTGTTAATGTCTCCTATACTCTGTTACTGTCTCCTATACTCTGTTACACTCTCTTACACTCTGTTACACCCTCTTACACACTGTTACTGTCTCTTACACTCTGTTACTGTCTATTTCACTCTGCTACTGTCTCTTACACTCTGCTACTATCTCTTACGCTCTGTTACTGTCTCTTACACTCTACTACACTGTCATATACTCTGTTACTGTATCTTACACTCTGTTACTGTCTCGTACACTCTGTTACTGTCTCGTACACTCTGTTACTGTCTCTTACACTCTGTTACTGTCTCCTATACTCTGTTACTGTCTCCTATACTCTGTTACTGTCTCTTACACTCTGTTACTGTCTCCTATACTCTGTTACTGTCTCCTATACTCTGTTACACTCTCTTACACTCTGTTACACCCTCTTACACACTGTTACTGTCTCTTACACTCTGCTACTGTCTCTTACATTCTGTTACTGTCACTTACACTCTGCTACTGTCTCTTACACTCTGTTACTGTCTATTTCACTCTGCTACTGTCTCTTACACTCTGCTACTATCTCTTACGCTGTGTTACTGTCTCTTACACTCTACTACACTGTCATACACTCTGTTACTGTATCTTACACTCTGTTACTGTCTCGTACACTCTGTTACTGTCTTTTACACTCTGTTACTGTCTCCTATACTCTGTTACTGTCTCTTACACTCTGTTACTGTCTCCTATACTCTGTTACTGTCTCCTATACTCTGTTACACTCTCTTACACTCTGCTGCTGTCTCATATACTCTGTTACTGTCTCTTACACTCTTTTACCCTCTCCTACACTCTGCTACTGTCTCTTACACCCTCTTACACTCTGTTACTGTCTCTTACACTCTCTTACACTCTGTTACACTCTCTTACACGCTGTTACACCCTCTTACACACTGTTACTGTCTCTTACACTCTCTTACACTCTGCTACTGTCTCTTACCCTCTGTTACTGTCTCTTACACTCTGCTACTGTCTCCTACACTCTGTTACTGTCTCTTTCACTCTGCTACTGTCTCTTACACTCTCTTACACTCTGTTACTGTCTCTTACATTCTCTTACACTCTGTTACTGTCTCCTATACTCTGTTACCGTCTCTTACTCTCTGCTACTGTCTCTTACACAGGTTTACGATGTCTACGCGAAGAGATCCCCAGAGACGTTCACAGTATACTGAGATCATTCTGGACTATGTGATCCTAGAGGACGGTATATGCCATGTGACACTCTCTTACACTCTACTACACTCTACTACACTCTGCTACTGTCTCTTTCACTCTGTTACTGTCTCTTTCACTCTGCTACTGTCTCTTACACTCTGCTACTATCTCTTACGCTCTGTTACTGTCTCTTACACTCTACTACACTGTCATACACTCTGTTACTGTATCTTACACTCTGTTACTGTCTCGTACACTCTGTTACTGTCTCTTACACTCTGTTACTGCCTCCTTTACTCTGTTACTGTCTCCTATACTCTGTTACTGTCTCTTACACTCTGTTACTGTCTCCTATACTCTGTTACTGTCTCCTATACTCTGTTACACTCTCTTACACTCTGTTACACCCTCTTACACACTGTTACTGTCTCTTACACTCTCTTACACTCTGCTACTGTCTCTTACATTCTGTTACTGTCACTTACACTCTGCTACTGTCTCTTACACTCTGTTACTGTCTATTTCACTCTGCTACTGTCTCTTACACTCTGCTACTGTCTCCTACACTCTGTTACTGTCTCTTTCACTCTGCTACTGTCTCTTACACTCTGCTACTATCTCTTACGCTCTGTTACTGTCTCTTACACTCTACTACACTGTCATACACTCTGTTACTGTATCTTACACTCTGTTACTGTCTCGTACACTCTGTTACTGTCTCGTACACTCTGTTACTGTCTCTTACACTCTGTTACTGCCTCCTATACTCTGTTACTGTCTCCTATACTCTGTTACTGTCTCTTACACTCTGTTACTGTCTCCTATACTCTGTTACTGTCTCCTATACTCTGTTACACTCTCTTACACTCTGTTACACCCTCTTACACACTGTTACTGTCTCTTACACTCTCTTACACTCTGCTACTGTCTCTTACATTCTGTTACTGTCACTTACACTCTGCTACTGTCTCTTACACTCTGTTACTGTCTCTTACACTCTGTTACTGTCTCTTACACTCTGTTACTGTCTCCTATACTCTGTTACTGTCTTCTATACTCTGTTACACTCTCTTACACTCTGCTGCTGTCTCATATACTCTGTTACTGTCTCTTACACTCTGTTACTGTCTCTTACACTCTCTTACACTCTCTTACACTCTGTTACTGTCTCTTACATTCTCTTACACTCTGTTACTGTCTCCTATACTCTGTTACCGTCTCTTACTCTCTGCTACTGTCTCTTACACAGGTTTACGATGTCTACGCGAAGAGATCCCCAGAGACGTTCACAGTATACTGAGATCATTCTGGACTATGTGATCCTAGAGGACGGTATATGCCATGTGACACTCTCTTACACTCTACTACACTCTGCTACTGTCTCTTTCACTCTGTTACTGTCTCTTTCACTCTGCTACTGTCTCTTACACTCTGCTACTATCTCTTACGCTCTGTTACTGTCTCTTACACTCTACTACACTGTCATACACTCTGTTACTGTATCTTACACTCTGTTACTGTCTCGTACACTCTGTTACTGTCTCTTACACTCTGTTACTGCCTCCTTTACTCTGTTACTGTCTCCTATACTCTGTTACTGTCTCTTACACTCTGTTACTGTCTCCTATACTCTGTTACTGTCTCCTATACTCTGTTACACTCTCTTACACTCTGTTACACCCTCTTACACACTGTTACTGTCTCTTATATTCTGTTACTGTCACTTACACTCTGCTACTGTCTCTTACACTCTGTTACTGTCTATTTCACTCTGCTACTGTCTCTTACCCTCTGTTACTGTCTCTTACACTCTGCTACTGTCTCCTACACTCTGTTACTGTCTCTTTCACTCTGCTACTGTCTCTTACACTCTGCTACTATCTCTTACGCTCTGTTACTGTCTCTTACACTCTACTACACTGTCATACACTCTGTTACTGTATCTTACACTCTGTTACTGTCTCGTACACTCTGTTACTGTCTCTTACACTCTGTTACTGCCTCCTATACTCTGTTACTGTCTCCTATACTCTGTTACTGTCTCTTACACTCTGTTACTGTCTCCTATACTCTGTTACTGTCTCCTATACTCTGTTACACTCTCTTACACTCTGTTACACCCTCTTACACACTGTTACTGTCTCTTACACTCTGCTACTGTCTCTTACATTCTGTTACTGTCACTTACACTCTGCTACTGTCTCTTACACTCTGTTACTGTCTCTTGCACTCTGTTACTGTCTCCTATACTCTGTTACTGTCTCCTATACTCTGTTACACTCTCTTACACTCTGCTGCTGTCTCATATACTCTGTTACTGTCTCTTACACTCTGTTACTGTCTCTTACACTCTCTTACACTCTCTTACACTCTGTTACTGTCTCTTACATTCTCTTACACTCTGTTACTGTCTCCTATACTCTGTTACCGTCTCTTACTCTCTGCTACTGTCTCTTACACAGGTTTACGATGTCTACGCGAAGAGATCCCCAGAGACGTTCACAGTATACTGAGATCATTCTGGACTATGTGATCCTAGAGGACGGTATATGCCATGTGACACTCTCTTACACTCTACTACACTCTGCTACTGTCTCTTACGCTCTGTTACTGTCTCTTACACTCTACTACACTGTCATACACTCTGTTACTGTATCTTACACTCTGTTACTGTCTCGTACACTCTGTTACTGTCTCTTACACTCTGTTACTGCCTCCTTTACTCTGTTACTGTCTCCTATACTCTGTTACTGTCTCTTACACTCTGTTACTGTCTCCTATACTCTGTTACTGTCTCCTATACTCTGTTACACTCTCTTACACTCTGTTACACCCTCTTACACACTGTTACTGTCTCTTACACTCTCTTACACTCTGCTACTGTCTCTTACATTCTGTTACTGTCACTTACACTATGCTACTGTCTCTTACACTCTGTTACTGTCTATTTCACTCTGCTACTGTCTCCTACCCTCTGTTACTGTCTCTTACACTCTGCTACTGTCTCCTACACTCTGTTACTATCTCTTACACTCTGCTACTATCTCTTACGCTCTGTTACTGTCTCTTACACTCTACTACACTGTCATACACTCTGTTACTGTATCTTACACTCTGTTACTGTCTCGTACACTCTGTTACTGTCTCCTATACTCTGTTACTGTCTCATATACTCTGTTACACTCTCTTACACTCTGTTACACCCTCTTACACACTGTTACTGTCTCTTACACTCTCTTACACTCTGCTACTGTCTCTTACATTCTGTTACTGTCACTTACACTCTGCTACTGTCTCTTACACTCTGTTACTGTCTATTTCACTCTGCTACTGTCTCTTACACTCTGCTACTATCTCTTACGCTCCGTTACTGTCTCTTACACTCTACTACACTGTCATACACTCTGTTACTGTATCTTACACTCTGTTACTGTCTCGTACACTCTGTTACTGTCTCTTACACTCTTTTACTGTCTCCTATACTCTGTTACTGTCTCCTATACTCTGTTACACTCTCTTACACTCTGCTGCTGTCTCATATACTCTGTTACTGTATCTTACACTCTGTTACTGTCTCGTACACTCTGTTACTGTCTCTTACACTCTGTTACTGTCTCCTATACTCTGTTACTGTCTTTTACACTCTGTTACTGTCTCCTATACTCTGTTACTGTCTCCTATACTCTGTTACACTCTCTTACACTCTGCTGCTGTCTCATATACTCTGTTACTGTCTCTTACACTATGTTACTGTCTCTTACACTCTCTTACCCTCTCCTACACTCTGCTACTGTCTCTTACACCCTCTTACACTCTGTTACTGTCTCTTGCACTCTCTTACACTCTGTAACACTCTCTTACACGCTGTTACACCCTCTTACACACTGTTACTGTCTCTTACACTCTCTTACACTCTGCTACTGTCTCTTACCCTCTGTTACTGTCTCTTACACTCTGTTACTGTCTCTTACACTCTCCTACTGTCTCCTACACTCTGCTACTGTCTCCTACACTCTGTTACTGTCTCTTTCACTCTGCTACTGTCTCTTACACACTGCTACTATCTCTTACGCTCTGTTACTGTCTCTTACACTCTACTACACTGTCATACACTCTGTTACTGTATCTTACACTCTGTTACTGTCTCGTACACTCTGTTACTGTCTCTTACACTCTGTTACTGTCTCCTATACTCTGTTACTGTCTCTTACACTCTGTTACTGTCTCCTATACTCTGTTACTGTCTCCTATACTCTGTTACACTCTCTTACACTCTGTTACACCCTCTTACACACTGTTACTGTCTCTTACACTCTGTTACTGTCTATTTCACTCTGCTACTGTCTCTTACACTCTGCTACTATCTCTTACGCTCTGTTACTGTCTCTTACACTCTACTACACTGTCATATACTCTGTTACTGTATCTTACACTCTGTTACTGTCTCGTACACTCTGTTACTGTCTCTTACACTCTGTTACTGTCTCCTATACTCTGTTACTGTCTCCTATACTCTGTTACTGTCTCTTACACTCTGTTACTGTCTCCTATACTCTGTTACTGTCTCCTATACTCTGTTACACTCTCTTACACTCTGTTACACCCTCTTACACACTGTTACTGTCTCTTACACTCTGCTACTGTCTCTTACATTCTGTTACTGTCACTTACACTCTGCTACTGTCTCTTACACTCTGTTACTGTCTATTTCACTCTGCTACTGTCTCTTACACTCTGCTACTATCTCTTACGCTGTGTTACTGTCTCTTACACTCTACTACACTGTCATACACTCTGTTACTGTATCTTACACTCTGTTACTGTCTCGTACACTCTGTTACTGTCTTTTACACTCTGTTACTGTCTCCTATACTCTGTTACTGTCTCTTACACTCTGTTACTGTCTCCTATACTCTGTTACTGTCTCCTATACTCTGTTGCACTCTCTTACACTCTGCTGCTGTCTCATATACTCTGTTACTGTCTCTTACACTATGTTACTGTCTCTTACACTCTCTTACCCTCTCCTACACTCTGCTACTGTCTCTTACACCCTCTTACACTCTGTTACTGTCTCTTGCACTCTCTTACACTCTGTAACACTCTCTTACACGCTGTTACACCCTCTTACACACTGTTACTGTCTCTTACACTCTCTTACACTCTGCTACTGTCTCTTACCCTCTGTTACTGTCTCCTATACTCTGTTACCGTCTCTTACTCTCTGCTACTGTCTCTTACACAGGTTTACGATGTCTACGCGAAGAGATCCCCAGAGACGTTCATAGTATACTGAGATCATTCTGGACTATGTGATCCTAGAGGACGGTATATGCCATGTGACACTCTCTTACACTCTACTACACTCTGCTACTGTCTCTTTCACTCTGTTACTGTCTCTTTCACTCTGCTACTGTCTCTTATACTCTGCTACTATCTCTTACGCTCTGTTACTGTCTCTTACACTCTACTACACTGTCATACACTCTGTTACTGTATCTTACACTCTGTTACTGTCTCGTACACTCTGTTACTGTCTCTTACACTCTGTTATTGCCTCCTTTACTCTGTTACTGTCTCCTATACTCTGTTACTGTCTCTTACACTCTGTTACTGTCTCCTATACTCTGTTACTGTCTCCTATACTCTGTTACACTCTCTTACACTCTGTTACACCCTCTTACACACTGTTACTGTCTCTTACACTCTCTTACACTCTGCTACTGTCTCTTACATTCTGTTACTGTCACTTACACTCTGCTACTGTCTCTTACACTATGTTACTGTCTATTTCACTCTGCTACTGTCTCTTACCCTCTGTTACTGTCTCTTACACTCTGCTACTGTCTCCTACACTCTGTTACTGTCTCTTTCACTCTGCTACTGTCTCTTACACTCTGCTACTATCTCTTACGCTCTGTTACTGTCTCTTACACTCTACTACACTGTCATACACTCTGTTACTGTATCTTACACTCTATTACTGTCTCGTACACTCTGTTACTGTCTCCTATACTCTGTTACTGTCTCCTATACTCTGTTACACTCTCTTACACTCTGTTACACCCTCTTACACACTGTTACTGTCTCTTACACTCTCTTACACTCTGCTACTGTCTCTTACATTCTGTTACTGTCACTTACACTCTGCTACTGTCTCTTACACTCTGTTACTGTCTATTTCACTCTGCTACTGTCTCTTACCCTCTGTTACTGTCTCTTACACTCTGCTACTGTCTCCTACACTCTGTTACTGTCTCTTTCACTCTGCTACTGTCTCTTACACTCTGCTACTATCTCTTACGCTCTGTTACTGTCTCTTACACTCTACTACACTGTCATACACTCTGTTACTGTATCTTACACTCTGTTACTGTCTCTTACACTCTGTTACTGTCTCCTATACTCTGTTACTGTCTCATATACTCTGTTACACTCTCTTACACTCTGTTACACCCTCTTACACACTGTTACTGTCTCTTACACTCTCTTACACTCTGCTACTGTCTCTTACATTCTGTTACTGTCACTTACACTCTGCTACTGTCTCTTACACTCTGTTACTGTCTATTTCACTCTGCTACTGTCTCTTACACTCTGCTACTATCTCTTACGCTCCGTTACTGTCTCTTACACTCTACTACACTGTCATACACTCTGTTACTGTATCTTACACTCTGTTACTGTCTCGTACACTCTTTTACTGTCTCCTATACTCTGTTACTGTCTCCTATACTCTGTTACACTCTCTTACACTCTGCTGCTGTCTCATATACTCTGTTACTGTATCTTACACTCTGTTACTGTCTCGTACACTCTGTTACTGTCTCTTACACTCTGTTACTGTCTCCTATACTCTGTTACTGTCTCCTATACTCTGTTACTGTCTCCTATACTCTGTTACACTCTCTTACACTCTGCTGCTGTCTCATATACTCTGTTACTGTCTCTTACACTATGTTACTGTCTCTTACACTCTCTTACCCTCTCCTACACTCTGCTACTGTCTCTTACACCCTCTTACACTCTGTTACTGTCTCTTGCACTCTCTTACACTCTGTAACACTCTCTTACACGCTGTTACACCCTCTTACACACTGTTACTGTCTCTTACACTCTCTTACACTCTGCTACTGTCTCTTACCCTCTGTTACTGTCTCTTACACTCTGTTACTGTCTCTTAAACTCTGCTACTGTCTCCTACACTCTGTTACTGTCTCTTTCACTCTGCTACTGTCTCTTACACACTGCTACTATCTCTTACGCTCTGTTACTGTCTCTTACACTCTACTACACTGTCATACACTCTGTTACTGTATCTTACACTCTGTTACTGTCTCGTACACTCTGTTACTGTCTCTTACACTATGTTACTGTCTCCTATACTCTGTTACTGTCTCTTACACTCTGTTAATGTCTCCTATACTCTGTTACTGTCTCCTATACTCTGTTACACTCTCTTACACTCTGTTACACCCTCTTACACACTGTTACTGTCTCTTACACTCTGTTACTGTCTATTTCACTCTGCTACTGTCTCTTACACTCTGCTACTATCTCTTACGCTCTGTTACTGTCTCTTACACTCTACTACACTGTCATATACTCTGTTACTGTATCTTACACTCTGTTACTGTCTCGTACACTCTGTTACTGTCTCGTACACTCTGTTACTGTCTCTTACACTCTGTTACTGTCTCCTATACTCTTTTACTGTCTCCTATACTCTGTTACTGTCTCTTACACTCTGTTACTGTCTCCTATACTCTGTTACTGTCTCCTATACTCTGTTACACTCTCTTACACTCTGTTACACCCTCTTACACACTGTTACTGTCTCTTACACTCTGCTACTGTCTCTTACATTCTGTTACTGTCACTTACACTCTGCTACTGTCTCTTACACTCTGTTACTGTCTATTTCACTCTGCTACTGTCTCTTACACTCTGCTACTATCTCTTACGCTGTGTTACTGTCTCTTACACTCTACTACACTGTCATACACTCTGTTACTGTATCTTACACTCTGTTACTGTCTCGTACACTCTGTTACTGTCTTTTACACTCTGTTACTGTCTCCTATACTCTGTTACTGTCTCTTACACTCTGTTACTGTCTCCTATACTCTGTTACTGTCTCCTATACTCTGTTACACTCTCTTACACTCTGCTGCTGTCTCATATACTCTGTTACTGTCTCTTACACTCTTTTACCCTCTCCTACACTCTGCTACTGTCTCTTACACCCTCTTACACTCTGTTACTGTCTCTTACACTCTCTTACACTCTGTTACACTCTCTTACACGCTGTTACACCCTCTTACACACTGTTACTGTCTCTTACACTCTCTTACACTCTGCTACTGTCTCTTACCCTCTGTTACTGTCTCTTACACTCTGCTACTGTCTCCTACACTCTGTTACTGTCTCTTTCACTCTGCTACTGTCTCTTACACTCTCTTACACTCTGTTACTGTCTCTTACATTCTCTTACACTCTGTTACTGTCTCCTATACTCTGTTACCGTCTCTTACTCTCTGCTACTGTCTCTTACACAGGTTTACGATGTCTACGCGAAGAGATCCCCAGAGACGTTCACAGTATACTGAGATCATTCTGGACTATGTGATCCTAGAGGACGGTATATGCCATGTGACACTCTCTTACACTCTACTACACTCTACTACACTCTGCTACTGTCTCTTTCACTCTGTTACTGTCTCTTTCACTCTGCTACTGTCTCTTACACTCTGCTACTATCTCTTACGCTCTGTTACTGTCTCTTACACTCTACTACACTGTCATACACTCTGTTACTGTATCTTACACTCTGTTACTGTCTCGTACACTCTGTTACTGTCTCTTACACTCTGTTACTGCCTCCTTTACTCTGTTACTGTCTCCTATACTCTGTTACTGTCTCTTACACTCTGTTACTGTCTCCTATACTCTGTTACTGTCTCCTATACTCTGTTACACTCTCTTACACTCTGTTACACCCTCTTACACACTGTTACTGTCTCTTACACTCTCTTACACTCTGCTACTGTCTCTTACATTCTGTTACTGTCACTTACACTCTGCTACTGTCTCTTACACTCTGTTACTGTCTATTTCACTCTGCTACTGTCTCTTACACTCTGCTACTGTCTCCTACACTCTGTTACTGTCTCTTTCACTCTGCTACTGTCTCTTACACTCTGCTACTATCTCTTACGCTCTGTTACTGTCTCTTACACTCTACTACACTGTCATACACTCTGTTACTGTATCTTACACTCTGTTACTGTCTCGTACACTCTGTTACTGTCTCTTACACTCTGTTACTGCCTCCTATACTCTGTTACTGTCTCCTATACTCTGTTACTGTCTCTTACACTCTGTTACTGTCTCCTATACTCTGTTACTGTCTCCTATACTCTGTTACACTCTCTTACACTCTGTTACACCCTCTTACACACTGTTACTGTCTCTTACACTCTCTTACACTCTGCTACTGTCTCTTACATTCTGTTACTGTCACTTACACTCTGCTACTGTCTCTTACACTCTGTTACTGTCTCTTACACTCTGTTACTGTCTCTTACACTCTGTTACTGTCTCCTATACTCTGTTACTGTCTCCTATACTCTGTTACACTCTCTTACACTCTGCTGCTGTCTCATATACTCTGTTACTGTCTCTTACACTCTGTTACTGTCTCTTACACTCTCTTACACTCTCTTACACTCTGTTACTGTCTCTTACATTCTCTTACACTCTGTTACTGTCTCCTATACTCTGTTACCGTCTCTTACTCTCTGCTACTGTCTCTTACACAGGTTTACGATGTCTACGCGAAGAGATCCCCAGAGACGTTCACAGTATACTGAGATCATTCTGGACTATGTGATCCTAGAGGACGGTATATGCCATGTGACACTCTCTTACACTCTACTACACTCTACTACACTCTGCTACTGTCTCTTTCACTCTGTTACTGTCTCTTTCACTCTGCTACTGTCTCTTACACTCTGCTACTATCTCTTACGCTCTGTTACTGTCTCTTACACTCTACTACACTGTCATACACTCTGTTACTGTATCTTACACTCTGTTACTGTCTCGTACACTCTGTTACTGTCTCTTACACTCTGTTACTGCCTCCTTTACTCTGTTACTGTCTCCTATACTCTGTTACTGTCTCTTACACTCTGTTACTGTCTCCTATACTCTGTTACTGTCTCCTATACTCTGTTACACTCTCTTACACTCTGTTACACCCTCTTACACACTGTTACTGTCTCTTACATTCTGTTACTGTCACTTACACTCTGCTACTGTCTCTTACACTCTGTTACTGTCTATTTCACTCTGCTACTGTCTCTTACCCTCTGTTACTGTCTCTTACACTCTGCTACTGTCTCCTACACTCTGTTACTGTCTCTTTCACTCTGCTACTGTCTCTTACACTCTGCTACTATCTCTTACGCTCTGTTACTGTCTCTTACACTCTACTACACTGTCATACACTCTGTTACTGTATCTTACACTCTGTTACTGTCTCGTACACTCTGTTACTGTCTCTTACACTCTGTTACTGCCTCCTATACTCTGTTACTGTCTCCTATACTCTGTTACTGTCTCTTACACTCTGTTACTGTCTCCTATACTCTGTTACACTCTCTTACACTCTGTTACACCCTCTTACACACTGTTACTGTCTCTTACACTCTGCTACTGTCTCTTACATTCTGTTACTGTCACTTACACTCTGCTACTGTCTCTTACACTCTGTTACTGTCTCTTACACTCTGTTACTGTCTCTTGCACTCTGTTACTGTCTCCTATACTCTGTTACTGTCTCCTATACTCTGTTACACTCTCTTACACTCTGCTGCTGTCTCATATACTCTGTTACTGTCTCTTACACTCTGTTACTGTCTCTTACACTCTCTTACACTCTCTTACACTCTGTTACTGTCTCTTACATTCTCTTACACTCTGTTACTGTCTCCTATACTCTGTTACCGTCTCTTACTCTCTGCTACTGTCTCTTACACAGGTTTACGATGTCTACGCGAAGAGATCCCCAGAGACGTTCACAGTATACTGAGATCATTCTGGACTATGTGATCCTAGAGGACGGTATATGCCATGTGACACTCTCTTACACTCTACTACACTCTGCTACTGTCTCTTACGCTCTGTTACTGTCTCTTACACTCTACTACACTGTCATACACTCTGTTACTGTATCTTACACTCTGTTACTGTCTCGTACACTCTGTTACTGTCTCTTACACTCTGTTACTGCCTCCTTTACTCTGTTACTGTCTCCTATACTCTGTTACTGTCTCTTACACTCTGTTACTGTCTCCTATACTCTGTTACTGTCTCCTATACTCTGTTACACTCTCTTACACTCTGTTACACCTTCTTACACACTGTTACTGTCTCTTACACTCTCTTACACTCTGCTACTGTCTCTTACATTCTGTTACTGTCACTTACACTATGCTACTGTCTCTTACACTCTGTTACTGTCTATTTCACTCTGCTACTGTCTCCTACCCTCTGTTACTGTCTCTTACACTCTGCTACTGTCTCCTACACTCTGTTACTATCTCTTTCACTCTGCTACTGTCTCTTACACTCTGCTACTATCTCTTACGCTCTGTTACTGTCTCTTACACTCTACTACACTGTCATACACTCTGTTACTGTATCTTACACTCTGTTACTGTCTCGTACACTCTGTTACTGTCTCCTATACTCTGTTACTGTCTCATATACTCTGTTACACTCTCTTACACTCTGTTACACCCTCTTACACACTGTTACTGTCTCTTACACTCTCTTACACTCTGCTACTGTCTCTTACATTCTGTTACTGTCACTTACACTCTGCTACTGTCTCTTACACTCTGTTACTGTCTATTTCACTCTGCTACTGTCTCTTACACTCTGCTACTATCTCTTACGCTCCGTTACTGTCTCTTACACTCTACTACACTGTCATACACTCTGTTACTGTATCTTACACTCTGTTACTGTCTCGTACACTCTGTTACTGTCTCTTACACTCTTTTACTGTCTCCTATACTCTGTTACTGTCTCCTATACTCTGTTACACTCTCTTACACTCTGCTGCTGTCTCATATACTCTGTTACTGTATCTTACACTCTGTTACTGTCTCGTACACTCTGTTACTGTCTCTTACACTCTGTTACTGTCTCCTATACTCTGTTACTGTCTTTTACACTCTGTTACTGTCTCCTATACTCTGTTACTGTCTCCTATACTCTGTTACACTCTCTTACACTCTGCTGCTGTCTCATATACTCTGTTACTGTCTCTTACACTATGTTACTGTCTCTTACACTCTCTTACCCTCTCCTACACTCTGCTACTGTCTCTTACACCCTCTTACACTCTGTTACTGTCTCTTGCACTCTCTTACACTCGGTAACACTCTCTTACACGCTGTTACACCCTCTTACACACTGTTACTGTCTCTTACACTCTCTTACACTCTGCTACTGTCTCTTACCCTCTGTTACTGTCTCTTACACTCTGTTACTGTCTCTTACACTCTCCTACTGTCTCCTACACTCTGCTACTGTCTCCTACACTCTGTTACTGTCTCTTTCACTCTGCTACTGTCTCTTACACACTGCTACTATCTCTTACGCTCTGTTACTGTCTCTTACACTCTACTACACTGTCATACACTCTGTTACTGTATCTTACACTCTGTTACTGTCTCGTACACTCTGTTACTGTCTCTTACACTCTGTTACTGTCTCCTATACTCTGTTACTGTCTCTTACACTCTGTTACTGTCTCCTATACTCTGTTACTGTCTCCTATACTCTGTTACACTCTCTTACACTCTGTTACACTCTCTTACACACTGTTACTGTCTCTTACACTCTGTTACTGTCTATTTCACTCTGCTACTGTCTCTTACACTCTGCTACTATCTCTTACGCTCTGTTACTGTCTCTTACACTCTACTACACTGTCATATACTCTGTTACTGTATCTTACACTCTGTTACTGTCTCGTACACTCTGTTACTGTCTCTTACACTCTGTTACTGTCTCCTATACTCTGTTACTGTCTCCTATACTCTGTTACTGTCTCTTACACTCTGTTACTGTCTCCTATACTCTGTTACTGTCTCCTATACTCTGTTACACTCTCTTACACTCTGTTACACCCTCTTACACACTGTTACTGTCTCTTACACTCTGCTACTGTCTCTTACATTCTGTTACTGTCACTTACACTCTGCTACTGTCTCTTACACTCTGTTACTGTCTATTTCACTCTGCTACTGTCTCTTACACTCTGCTACTATCTCTTACGCTGTGTTACTGTCTCTTACACTCTACTACACTGTCATACACTCTGTTACTGTATCTTACACTCTGTTACTGTCTCGTACACTCTGTTACTGTCTTTTACACTCTGTTACTGTCTCCTATACTCTGTTACTGTCTCTTACACTCTGTTACTGTCTCCTATACTCTGTTACTGTCTCCTATACTCTGTTGCACTCTCTTACACTCTGCTGCTGTCTCATATACTCTGTTACTGTCTCTTACACTCTTTTACCCTCTCCTACACTCTGTTACTGTCTCTTACACTCTCTTACACTCTGTTACACTCTCTTACACGCTGTTACACCCTCTTACACACTGTTACTGTCTCTTACACTCTCTTACACTCTGCTACTGTCTCTTACCCTCTGTTACTGTCTCTTACACTCTGCTACTGTCTCCTACCCTCTGTTACTGTCTCTTACACTCTGTTACTGTCTCTTACACTCTCTTACACTCTCTTACACTCTGTTACTGTCTCTTACATTCTCTTACACTCTGTTACTGTCTCCTATACTCTGTTACCGTCTCTTACTCTCTGCTACTGTCTCTTACACAGGTTTACGATGTCTACGCGAAGAGATCCCCAGAGACGTTCACAGTATACTGAGATCATTCTGGACTATGTGATCCTAGAGGACGGTATATGCCATGTGACACTCTCTTACACTCTACTACACTCTACTACACTCTGCTACTGTCTCTTTCACTCTGTTACTGTCTCTTTCACTCTGCTACTGTCTCTTACACTCTGCTACTATCTCTTACGCTCTGTTACTGTCTCTTACACTCTACTACACTGTCATACACTCTGTTACTGTATCTTACACTCTGTTACTGTCTTGTACACTCTGTTACTGTCTCTTACACTCTGTTACTGCCTCCTATACTCTGTTACTGTCTCCTATACTCTGTTACTGTCTCTTACACTCTGTTACTGTCTCCTATACTCTGTTACTGTCTCCTATACTCTGTTACACTCTCTTACACTCTGTTACACCCTCTTACACACTGTTACTGTCTCTTACACTCTCTTACACTCTGCTACTGTCTCTTACATTCTGTTACTGTCACTTACACTCTGCTACTGTCTCTTACACTCTGTTACTGTCTCTTACACTCTGTTACTGTCTCCTATACTCTGTTACTGTCTCCTATACTCTGTTACACTCTCTTACACTCTGCTGCTGTCTCATATACTCTGTTACTGTCTCTTACACTCTGTTACTGTCTCTTACACTCTCTTACACTCTCTTACACTCTGTTACTGTCTCTTACATTCTCTTACACTCTGTTACTGTCTCCTATACTCTGTTACCGTCTCTTACTCTCTGCTACTGTCTCTTACACAGGTTTACGATGTCTACGCGAAGAGATCCCCAGAGACGTTCACAGTATACTGAGATCATTCTGGACTATGTGATCCTAGAGGACGGTATATGCCATGTGACACTCTCTTACACTCTACTACACTCTGCTACTGTCTCTTTCACTCTGCTACTTTCTCTTTCACTCTGTTACTGTCTCTTTCACTCTGCTACTGTCTCTTACACTCTGCTACTATCTCTTACACTCTGTTACTGTCTCTTACACTCTACTACACTGTCATACACTCTGTTACTGTATCTTACACTCTGTTACTGTCTCGTACACTCTGTTACTGTCTCTTACACTCTGTTACTGCCTCCTTTACTCTGTTACTGTCTCGTACACTCTGTTACTGTCTCCTATACTCTGTTACTGTCTCCTATACTCTGTTACACTCTCTTACACTCTGTTACACCCTCTTACACACTGTTACTGTCTCTTACACTCTCTTACACTCTGCTACTGTCTCTTACATTCTGTTACTGTCACTTACACTCTGCTACTGTCTCTTACACTCTGTTACTGTCTATTTCACTCTGCTACTGTGTCTTACCCTCTGTTACTGTCTCTTACACTCTGCTACTGTCTCCTACACTCTGTTACTGTCTCTTTCACTCTGCTACTGTCTCTTACACTCTGCTACTATCTCTTACGCTCTGTTACTGTCTCTTACACTCTACTACACTGTCATACACTCTGTTACTGTATCTTACACTCTGTTACTGTCTCTTACACTCTGTTACTGTCTCCTATACTCTGTTACTGTCTCATATACTCTGTTACACTCTCTTACACTCTGTTACACCCTCTTACACACTGTTACTGTCTCTTACACTCTCTTACACTCTGCTACTGTCTCTTACATTCTGTTACTGTCACTTACACTCTGCTACTGTCTCTTACACTCTGTTACTGTCTATTTCACTCTGCTACTGTCTCTTACACTCTGCTACTATCTCTTACGCTCCGTTACTGTCTCTTACACTCTACTACACTGTCATACACTCTGTTACTGTATCTTACACTCTGTTACTGTCTCGTACACTCTGTTACTGTCTCTTACACTCTTTTACTGTCTCCTATACTCTGTTACTGTCTCCTATACTCTGTTACACTCTCTTACACTCTGCTGCTGTCTCATATACTCTGTTACTGTATCTTACACTCTGTTACTGTCTCGTACACTCTGTTACTGTCTCTTACACTCTGTTACTGTCTCCTATACTCTGTTACTGTCTCCTATACTCTGTTACTGTCTCTTACACTCTGTTACTGTCTCCTATACTCTGTTACTGTCTCCTATACTCTGTTACACTCTCTTACACTCTGTTACACCCTCTTACACACTGTTACTGTCTCTTACACTCTGCTACTGTCTCTTACATTCTGTTACTGTCACTTACACTCTGCTACTGTCTCTTACACTCTGTTACTGTCTATTTCACTCTGCTACTGTCTCTTACACTCTGCTACTATCTCTTACGCTGTGTTACTGTCTCTTACACTCTACTACACTGTCATACACTCTGTTACTGTATCTTACACTCTGTTACTGTCTCGTACACTCTGTTACTGTCTTTTACACTCTGTTACTGTCTCCTATACTCTGTTACTGTCTCTTACACTCTGTTACTGTCTCCTATACTCTGTTACTGTCTCCTATACTCTGTTACACTCTCTTACACTCTGCTGCTGTCTCATATACTCTGTTACTGTCTCTTACACTCTTTTACCCTCTCCTACACTCTGCTACTGTCTCTTACACCCTCTTACACTCTGTTACTGTCTCTTACACTCTCTTACACTCTGTTACACTCTCTTACACGCTGTTACACCCCCTTACACACTGTTACTGTCTCTTACACTCTCTTACACTCTGCTACTGTCTCTTACCCTCTGTTACTGTCTCTTACACTCTGCTACTGTCTCCTACACTCTGTTACTGTCTCTTTCACTCTGCTACTGTCTCTTACACTCTGTTACACTCTCTTACACTCTGTTACTGTCTCTTACATTCTCTTACACTCTGTTACTGTCTCCTATACTCTGTTACCGTCTCTTACTCTCTGCTACTGTCTCTTACACAGGTTTACGATGTCTACGCGAAGAGATCCCCAGAGACGTTCACAGTATACTGAGATCATTCTGGACTATGTGATCCTAGAGGACGGTATATGCCATGTGACACTCTCTTACACTCTACTACACTCTACTACACTCTGCTACTGTCTCTTTCACTCTGTTACTGTCTCTTTCACTCTGCTACTGTCTCTTACACTCTGCTACTATCTCTTACGCTCTGTTACTGTCTCTTACACTCTACTACACTGTCATACACTCTGTTACTGTATCTTACACTCTGTTACTGTCTCGTACACTCTGTTACTGTCTCTTACACTCTGTTACTGCCTCCTTTACTCTGTTACTGTCTCCTATACTCTGTTACTGTCTCTTACACTCTGTTACTGTCTCCTATACTCTGTTACTGTCTCCTATACTCTGTTACACTCTCTTACACTCTGTTACACCCTCTTACACCCTCTTACACACTGTTACTGTCTCTTACACTCTCTTACACTCTGCTACTGTCTCTTACATTCTGTTACTGTCACTTACACTCTGCTACTGTCTCTTACACTCTGTTACTGTCTATTTCACTCTGCTACTGTCTCTTACCCTCTGTTACTGTCTCTTACACTCTGCTACTGTCTCCTACACTCTGTTACTGTCTCTTTCACTCTGCTACTGTCTCTTACACTCTGCTACTATCTCTTACGCTCTGTTACTGTCTCTTACACTCTACTACACTGTCATACACTCTGTTACTGTATCTTACACTCTGTTACTGTCTCTTACACTCTGTTACTGTCTCCTATACTCTGTTACTGTCTCATATACTCTGTTACACTCTCTTACACTCTGTTACACCCTCTTACACACTGTTACTGTCTCTTACACTCTCTTACACTCTGCTACTGTCTCTTACATTCTGTTACTGTCACTTACACTCTGCTACTGTCTCTTACACTCTGTTACTGTCTATTTCACTCTGCTACTGTCTCTTACACTCTGCTACTATCTCTTACGCTCCGTTACTGTCTCTTACACTCTACTACACTGTCATACACTCTGTTACTGTATCTTACACTCTGTTACTGTCTCGTACACTCTTTTACTGTCTCCTATACTCTGTTACTGTCTCCTATACTCTGTTACACTCTCTTACACTCTGCTGCTGTCTCATATACTCTGTTACTGTATCTTACACTCTGTTACTGTCTCGTACACTCTGTTACTGTCTCTTACACTCTGTTACTGTCTCCTATACTCTGTTACTGTCTCCTATACTCTGTTACTGTCTCCTATACTCTGTTACACTCTCTTACACTCTGCTGCTGTCTCATATACTCTGTTACTGTCTCTTACACTATGTTACTGTCTCTTACACTCTCTTACCCTCTCCTACACTCTGCTACTGTCTCTTACACCCTCTTACACTCTGTTACTGTCTCTTGCACTCTCTTACACTCTGTAACACTCTCTTACACGCTGTTACACCCTCTTACACACTGTTACTGTCTCTTACACTCTCTTACACTCTGCTACTGTCTCTTACCCTCTGTTACTGTCTCTTACACTCTGTTACTGTCTCTTAAACTCTGCTACTGTCTCCTACACTCTGTTACTGTCTCTTTCACTCTGCTACTGTCTCTTACACACTGCTACTATCTCTTACGCTCTGTTACTGTCTCTTACACTCTACTACACTGTCATACACTCTGTTACTGTATCTTACACTCTGTTACTGTCTCGTACACTCTGTTACTGTCTCTTACACTCTGTTACTGTCTCCTATACTCTGTTACTGTCTCTTACACTCTGTTAATGTCTCCTATACTCTGTTACTGTCTCCTATACTCTGTTACACTCTCTTACACTCTGTTACACCCTCTTACACACTGTTACTGTCTCTTACACTCTGTTACTGTCTATTTCACTCTGCTACTGTCTCTTACACTCTGCTACTATCTCTTACGCTCTGTTACTGTCTCTTACACTCTACTACACTGTCATATACTCTGTTACTGTATCTTACACTCTGTTACTGTCTCGTACACTCTGTTACTGTCTCGTACACTCTGTTACTGTCTCTTACACTCTGTTACTGTCTCCTATACTCTGTTACTGTCTCCTATACTCTGTTACTGTCTCTTACACTCTGTTACTGTCTCCTATACTCTGTTACTGTCTCCTATACTCTGTTACACTCTCTTACACTCTGTTACACCCTCTTACACACTGTTACTGTCTCTTACACTCTGCTACTGTCTCTTACATTCTGTTACTGTCACTTACACTCTGCTACTGTCTCTTACACTCTGTTACTGTCTATTTCACTCTGCTACTGTCTCTTACACTCTGCTACTATCTCTTACGCTGTGTTACTGTCTCTTACACTCTACTACACTGTCATACACTCTGTTACTGTATCTTACACTCTGTTACTGTCTCGTACACTCTGTTACTGTCTTTTACACTCTGTTACTGTCTCCTATACTCTGTTACTGTCTCCTATACTCTGTTACACTCTCTTACACTCTGCTGCTGTCTCATATACTCTGTTACTGTCTCTTACACTCTTTTACCCTCTCCTACACTCTGCTACTGTCTCTTACACCCTCTTACACTCTGTTACTGTCTCTTACACTCTCTTACACTCTGTTACACTCTCTTACACGCTGTTACACCCTCTTACACACTGTTACTGTCTCTTACACTCTCTTACACTCTGCTACTGTCTCTTACCCTCTGTTACTGTCTCTTACACTCTGCTACTGTCTCCTACACTCTGTTACTGTCTCTTTCACTCTGCTACTGTCTCTTACACTCTCTTACACTCTGTTACTGTCTCTTACATTCTCTTACACTCTGTTACTGTCTCCTATACTCTGTTACCGTCTCTTACTCTCTGCTACTGTCTCTTACACAGGTTTACGATGTCTACGCGAAGAGATCCCCAGAGACGTTCACAGTATACTGAGATCATTCTGGACTATGTGATCCTAGAGGACGGTATATGCCATGTGACACTCTCTTACACTCTACTACACTCTACTACACTCTGCTACTGTCTCTTTCACTCTGTTACTGTCTCTTTCACTCTGCTACTGTCTCTTACACTCTGCTACTATCTCTTACGCTCTGTTACTGTCTCTTACACTCTACTACACTGTCATACACTCTGTTACTGTATCTTACACTCTGTTACTGTCTCGTACACTCTGTTACTGTCTCTTACACTCTGTTACTGCCTCCTTTACTCTGTTACTGTCTCCTATACTCTGTTACTGTCTCTTACACTCTGTTACTGTCTCCTATACTGTGTTACTGTCTCCTATACTCTGTTACACTCTCTTACACTCTGTTACACCCTCTTACACACTGTTACTGTCTCTTACACTCTCTTACACTCTGCTACTGTCTCTTACATTCTGTTACTGTCACTTACACTCTGCTACTGTCTCTTACACTCTGTTACTGTCTATTTCACTCTGCTACTGTCTCTTACACTCTGCTACTGTCTCCTACACTCTGTTACTGTCTCTTTCACTCTGCTACTGTCTCTTACACTCTGCTACTATCTCTTACGCTCTGTTACTGTCTCTTACACTCTACTACACTGTCATACACTCTGTTACTGTATCTTACACTCTGTTACTGTCTCGTACACTCTGTTACTGTCTCTTACACTCTGTTACTGCCTCCTATACTCTGTTACTGTCTCCTATACTCTGTTACTGTCTCTTACACTCTGTTACTGTCTCCTATACTCTGTTACTGTCTCCTATACTCTGTTACACTCTCTTACACTCTGTTACACCCTCTTACACACTGTTACTGTCTCTTACACTCTCTTACACTCTGCTACTGTCTCTTACATTCTGTTACTGTCACTTACACTCTGCTACTGTCTCTTACACTCTGTTACTGTCTCTTACACTCTGTTACTGTCTCTTACACTCTGTTACTGTCTCCTATATTCTGTTACTGTCTCCTATACTCTGTTACACTCTCTTACACTCTGCTGCTGTCTCATATACTCTGTTACTGTCTCTTACACTCTGTTACTGTCTCTTACACTCTCTTACACTCTCTTACACTCTGTTACTGTCTCTTACATTCTCTTACACTCTGTTACTGTCTCCTATACTCTGTTACTGTCTCTTACTCTCTGCTACTGTCTCTTACACAGGTTTACGATGTCTACGCGAAGAGATCCCCAGAGACGTTCACAGTATACTGAGATCATTCTGGACTATGTGATCCTAGAGGACGGTATATGCCATGTGACACTCTCTTACACTCTACTACACTCTACTACACTCTGCTACTGTCTCTTTCACTCTGTTACTGTCTCTTTCACTCTGCTACTGTCTCTTACACTCTGCTACTATCTCTTACGCTCTGTTACTGTCTCTTACACTCTACTACACTGTCATACACTCTGTTACTGTATCTTACACTCTGTTACTGTCTCGTACACTCTGTTACTGTCTCTTACACTCTGTTACTGCCTCCTTTACTCTGTTACTGTCTCCTATACTCTGTTACTGTCTCTTACACTCTGTTACTGTCTCCTATACTCTGTTACTGTCTCCTATACTCTGTTACACTCTCTTACACTCTGTTACACCCTCTTACACACTGTTACTGTCTCTTACATTCTGTTACTGTCACTTACACTCTGCTACTGTCTCTTACACTCTGTTACTGTCTATTTCACTCTGCTACTGTCTCTTACCCTCTGTTACTGTCTCTTACACTCTGCTACTGTCTCCTACACTCTGTTACTGTCTCTTTCACTCTGCTACTGTCTCTTACACTCTGCTACTATCTCTTACGCTCTGTTACTGTCTCTTACACTCTACTACACTGTCATACACTCTGTTACTGTATCTTACACTCTGTTACTGTCTCGTACACTCTGTTACTGTCTCTTACACTCTGTTACTGCCTCCTATACTCTGTTACTGTCTCCTATACTCTGTTACTGTCTCTTACACTCTGTTACTGTCTCCTATACTCTGTTACTGTCTCCTATACTCTGTTACACTCTCTTACACTCTGTTACACCCTCTTACACACTGTTACTGTCTCTTACACTCTGCTACTGTCTCTTACATTCTGTTACTGTCACTTACACTCTGCTACTGTCTCTTACACTCTGTTACTGTCTCTTACACTCTGTTACTGTCTCTTGCACTCTGTTACTGTCTCCTATACTCTGTTACTGTCTCCTATACTCTGTTACTGTCTCCTATACTCTGTTACACTCTCTTACACTCTGCTGCTGTCTCATATACTCTGTTACTGTCTCTTACACTCTGTTACTGTCTCTTACACTCTCTTACACTCTCTTACACTCTGTTACTGTCTCTTACATTCTCTTACACTCTGTTACTGTCTCCTATACTCTGTTACCGTCTCTTACTCTCTGCTACTGTCTCTTACACAGGTTTACGATGTCTACGCGAAGAGATCCCCAGAGACGTTCACAGTATACTGAGATCATTCTGGACTATGTGATCCTAGAGGACGGTATATGCCATGTGACACTCTCTTACACTCTACTACACTCTGCTACTGTCTCTTACGCTCTGTTACTGTCTCTTACACTCTACTACACTGTCATACACTCTGTTACTGTATCTTACACTCTGTTACTGTCTCGTACACTCTGTTACTGTCTCTTACACTCTGTTACTGCCTCCTTTACTCTGTTACTGTCTCCTATACTCTGTTACTGTCTCTTACACTCTGTTACTGTCTCCTATACTCTGTTACTGTCTCCTATACTCTGTTACACTCTCTTACACTCTGTTACACCCTCTTACACACTGTTACTGTCTCTTACACTCTCTTACACTCTGCTACTGTCTCTTACATTCTGTTACTGTCACTTACACTATGCTACTGTCTCTTACACTCTGTTACTGTCTATTTCACTCTGCTACTGTCTCTTACACTCTGCTACTATCTCTTACGCTCTGTTACTGTCTCTTACACTCTACTACACTGTCATACACTCTGTTACTGTATCTTACACTCTGTTACTGTCTCGTACACTCTGTTACTGTCTCCTATACTCTGTTACTGTCTCATATACTCTGTTACACTCTCTTACACTCTGTTACACCCTCTTACACACTGTTACTGTCTCTTACACTCTCTTACACTCTGCTACTGTCTCTTACATTCTGTTACTGTCACTTACACTCTGCTACTGTCTCTTACACTCTGTTACTGTCTATTTCACTCTGCTACTGTCTCTTACACTCTGCTACTATCTCTTACGCTCCGTTACTGTCTCTTACACTCTACTACACTGTCATACACTCTGTTACTGTATCTTACACTCTGTTACTGTCTCGTACACTCTGTTACTGTCTCTTACACTCTTTTACTGTCTCCTATACTCTGTTACTGTCTCCTATACTCTGTTACACTCTCTTACACTCTGCTGCTGTCTCATATACTCTGTTACTGTATCTTACACTCTGTTACTGTCTCGTACACTCTGTTACTGTCTCTTACACTCTGTTACTGTCTCCTATACTCTGTTACTGTCTTTTACACTCTGTTACTGTCTCCTATACTCTGTTACTGTCTCCTATACTCTGTTACACTCTCTTACACTCTGCTGCTGTCTCATATACTCTGTTACTGTCTCTTACACTATGTTACTGTCTCTTACACTCTCTTACCCTCTCCTACACTCTGCTACTGTCTCTTACACCCTCTTACACTCTGTTACTGTCTCTTGCACTCTCTTACACTCTGTAACACTCTCTTACACGCTGTTACACCCTCTTACACACTGTTACTGTCTCTTACACTCTCTTACACTCTGCTACTGTCTCTTACCCTCTGTTACTGTCTCTTACACTCTGTTACTGTCTCTTACACTCTCCTACTGTCTCCTACACTCTGCTACTGTCTCCTACACTCTGTTACTGTCTCTTTCACTCTGCTACTGTCTCTTACACACTGCTACTATCTCTTACGCTCTGTTACTGTCTCTTACACTCTACTACACTGTCATACACTCTGTTACTGTATCTTACACTCTGTTACTGTCTCGTACACTCTGTTACTGTCTCTTACACTCTGTTACTGTCTCCTATACTCTGTTACTGTCTCTTACACTCTGTTACTGTCTCCTATACTCTGTTACTGTCTCCTATACTCTGTTACACTCTCTTACACTCTGTTACACCCTCTTACACACTGTTACTGTCTCTTACACTCTGTTACTGTCTATTTCACTCTGCTACTGTCTCTTACACTCTGCTACTATCTCTTACGCTCTGTTACTGTCTCTTACACTCTACTACACTGTCATATACTCTGTTACTGTATCTTACACTCTGTTACTGTCTCGTACACTCTGTTACTGTCTCTTACACTCTGTTACTGTCTCCTATACTCTGTTACTGTCTCCTATACTCTGTTACTGTCTCTTACACTCTGTTACTGTCTCCTATACTCTGTTACTGTCTCCTATACTCTGTTACACTCTCTTACACTCTGTTACACCCTCTTACACACTGTTACTGTCTCTTACACTCTGCTACTGTCTCTTACATTCTGTTACTGTCACTTACACTCTGCTACTGTCTCTTACACTCTGTTACTGTCTATTTCACTCTGCTACTGTCTCTTACACTCTGCTACTATCTCTTACGCTGTGTTACTGTCTCTTACACTCTGCTACTATCTCTTACGCTGTGTTACTGTCTCTTACACTCTACTACACTGTCATACACTCTGTTACTGTATCTTACACTCTGTTACTGTCTCGTACACTCTGTTACTGTCTTTTACACTCTGTTACTGTCTCCTATACTCTGTTACTGTCTCTTACACTCTGTTACTGTCTCCTATACTCTGTTACTGTCTCCTATACTCTGTTACACTCTCTTACACTCTGCTGCTGTCTCATATACTCTGTTACTGTCTCTTACACTCTTTTACCCTCTCCTACACTCTGCTACTGTCTCTTACACCCTCTTACACTCTGTTACTGTCTCTTACACTCTCTTACACTCTGTTACACTCTCTTACACGCTGTTACACCCCCTTACACACTGTTACTGTCTCTTACACTCTCTTACACTCTGCTACTGTCTCTTACCCTCTGTTACTGTCTCTTACACTCTGCTACTGTCTCCTACACTCTGTTACTGTCTCTTTCACTCTGCTACTGTCTCTTACACTCTGTTACACTCTCTTACACTCTGTTACTGTCTCTTACATTCTCTTACACTCTGTTACTGTCTCCTATACTCTGTTACCGTCTCTTACTCTCTGCTACTGTCTCTTACACAGGTTTACGATGTCTACGCGAAGAGATCCCCAGAGACGTTCACAGTATACTGAGATCATTCTGGACTATGTGATCCTAGAGGACGGTATATGCCATGTGACACTCTCTTACACTCTACTACACTCTACTACACTCTGCTACTGTCTCTTTCACTCTGTTACTGTCTCTTTCACTCTGCTACTGTCTCTTACACTCTGCTACTATCTCTTACGCTCTGTTACTGTCTCTTACACTCTACTACACTGTCATACACTCTGTTACTGTATCTTACACTCTGTTACTGTCTCGTACACTCTGTTACTGTCTCTTACACTCTGTTACTGCCTCCTTTACTCTGTTACTGTCTCCTTTACTCTGTTACTGTCTCCTATACTCTGTTACTGTCTCTTACACTCTGTTACTGTCTCCTATACTCTGTTACTGTCTCCTATACTCTGTTACACTCTCTTACACTCTGTTACACCCTCTTACACCCTCTTACACACTGTTACTGTCTCTTACACTCTCTTACACTCTGCTACTGTCTCTTACATTCTGTTACTGTCACTTACACTCTGCTACTGTCTCTTACACTCTGTTACTGTCTATTTCACTCTGCTACTGTCTCTTACCCTCTGTTACTGTCTCTTACACTCTGCTACTGTCTCCTACACTCTGTTACTGTCTCTTTCACTCTGCTACTGTCTCTTACACTCTGCTACTATCTCTTACGCTCTGTTACTGTCTCTTACACTCTACTACACTGTCATACACTCTGTTACTGTCTCGTACACTCTGTTACTGTCTCGTACACTCTGTTACTGTCTCTTACACTCTGTTACTGCCTCCTATACTCTGTTACTGTCTCCTATACTCTGTTACTGTCTCTTACACTCTGTTACTGTCTCCTATACTCTGTTACTGTCTCCTATACTCTGTTACACTCTCTTACACTCTGTTACACCCTCTTACACACTGTTACTGTCTCTTACACTCTCTTACACTCTGCTACTGTCTCTTACATTCTGTTACTGTCACTTACACTCTGCTACTGTCTCTTACACTCTGTTACTGTCTCTTACACTCTGTTACTGTCTCTTACACTCTGTTACTGTCTCCTATACTCTGTTACTGTCTCCTATACTCTGTTACACTCTCTTACACTCTGCTGCTGTCTCATATACTCTGTTACTGTCTCTTACACTCTGTTACTGTCTCTTACACTCTCTTACACTCTGTTACTGTCTCTTACATTCTCTTACACTCTGTTACTGTCTCCTATACTCTGTTACCGTCTCTTACTCTCTGCTACTGTCTCTTACACAGGTTTACGATGTCTACGCGAAGAGATCCCCAGAGACGTTCACAGTATACTGAGATCATTCTGGACTATGTGATCCTAGAGGACGGTATATGCCATGTGACACTCTCTTACACTCTACTACACTCTACTACACTCTGCTACTGTCTCTTTCACTCTGTTACTGTCTCTTTCACTCTGCTACTGTCTCTTCCACTCTGCTACTATCTCTTACGCTCTGTTACTGTCTCTTACACTCTACTACACTGTCATACACTCTGTTACTGTATCTTACACTCTGTTACTGTCTCGTACACTCTGTTACTGTCTCTTACACTCTGTTACTGCCTCCTTTACTCTGTTACTGTCTCCTATACTCTGTTACTGTCTCTTACACTCTGTTACTGTCTCCTATACTCTGTTACTGTCTCCTATACTCTGTTACACTCTCTTACACTCTGTTACACCCTCTTACACACTGTTACTGTCTCTTACACTCTCTTACACTCTGCTACTGTCTCTTACATTCTGTTACTGTCACTTACACTCTGCTACTGTCTCTTACACTCTGTTACTGTCTATTTCACTCTGCTACTGTCTCTTACCCTCTGTTACTGTCTCTTACACTCTGCTACTGTCTCCTACACTCTGTTACTGTCTCTTTCACTCTGCTACTGTCTCTTACACTCTGCTACTATCTCTTACGCTCTGTTACTGTCTCTTACACTCTACTACACTGTCATACACTCTGTTACTGTATCTTACACTCTGTTACTGTCTCTTACACTCTGTTACTGTCTCCTATACTCTGTTACTGTCTCAGATACTCTGTTACACTCTCTTACACTCTGTTACACCCTCTTACACACTGTTACTGTCTCTTACACTCTCTTACACTCTGCTACTGTCTCTTACATTCTGTTACTGTCACTTACACTCTGCTACTGTCTCTTACACTCTGTTACTGTCTATTTCACTCTGCTACTGTCTCTTACACTCTGCTACTATCTCTTACGCTCCGTTACTGTCTCTTACACTCTACTACACTGTCATACACTCTGTTACTGTATCTTACACTCTGTTACTGTCTCGTACACTCTGTTACTGTCTCTTACACTCTTTTACTGTCTCCTATACTCTGTTACTGTCTCCTATACTCTGTTACACTCTCTTACACTCTGCTGCTGTCTCATATACTCTGTTACTGTATCTTACACTCTGTTACTGTCTCGTACACTCTGTTACTGTCTCTTACACTCTGTTACTGTCTCCTATACTCTGTTACTGTCTTTTACACTCTGTTACTGTCTCCTATACTCTGTTACTGTCTCCTATACTCTGTTACACTCTCTTACACTCTGCTGCTGTCTCATATACTCTGTTACTGTCTCTTACACTATGTTACTGTCTCTTACACTCTCTTACCCTCTCCTACACTCTGCTACTGTCTCTTACACCCTCTTACACTCTGTTACTGTCTCTTGCACTCTCTTACACTCTGTAACACTCTCTTACACGCTGTTACACCCTCTTACACACTGTTACTGTCTCTTACACTCTCTTACACTCTGCTACTGTCTCTTACCGTCTGTTACTGTCTCTTACACTCTGCTACTGTCTCCTACACTCTGTTACTGTCTCTTTCACTCTGCTACTGTCTCTTACACACTGCTACTATCTCTTACGCTCTGTTACTGTCTCTTAGACTCTACTACACTGTCATACACTCTGTTACTGTATCTTACACTCTGTTACTGTCTCGTACACTCTGTTACTGTCTCTTACACTCTGTTACTGTCTCCTATACTCTGTTACTGTCTCTTACACTCTGTTACTGTCTCCTATACTCTGTTACTGTCTCCTATACTCTGTTACACTCTCTTACACTATGTTACACCCTCTTACACACTGTTACTGTCTCTTACACTCTCTTACATTCTGCTACTGTCTCTTACATTCTGTTACTGTCACTTACACTCTGCTACTGTCTCTTACACTCTGTTACTGTCTATTTCACTCTGCTACTGTCTCTTACACTCTGCTACTATCTCTTACGCTCTGTTACTGTCTCTTACACTCTACTACACTGTCATACACTCTGTTACTGTCTCGTACACTCTGTTACTGTCTCTTACACTCTGTTACTGTCTCCTATACTCTGTTACTGTCTCTTACACTCTGTTACTGTCTCCTATACTCTGTTACTGTCTCCTATACTCTGTTACACTCTCTTACACTCTGTTACACCCTCTTACACACTGTTACTGTCTCTTACACTCTCTTACACTCTGCTACTGTCTCTTACATTCTGTTACTGTCACTTACACTCTGCTACTGTCTCTTACACTCTGTTACTGTCTATTTCACTCTGCTACTGTCTCTTACCCTCTGTTACTGTCTCTTACACTCTGCTACTGTCTCCTACACTCTGTTACTGTCTCTTTCACTCTGCTACTGTCTCTTACACTCTGCTACTATCTCTTACGCTCTGTTACTGTCTCTTACACTCTACTACACTGTCATACACTCTGTTACTGTATCTTACACTCTGTTACTGTCTCGTACACTCTGTTACTGTCTCCTATACTCTGTTACTGTCTCCTATACTCTGTTACACTCTCTTACACTCTGTTACACCCTCTTACACACTGTTACTGTCTCTTACACTCTCTTACACTCTGCTACTGTCTCTTACATTCTGTTACTGTCACTTACACTCTGCTACTGTCTCTTACACTCTGTTACTGTCTATTTCACTCTGCTACTGTCTCTTACACTCTGTTACTGTCTATTTCACGCTGCTACTGTCTCTTACACTCTGCTACTATCTCTTACGCTCTGTTACTGTCTCTTACACTCTACTACACTGTCATACACTCTGTTACTGTATCTTACACTCTGTTACTGTCTCGTACACTCTGTTACTGTCTCCTATACTCTGTTACTGTCTCCTATACTCTGTTACACTCTCTTACACTCTGTTACACCCTCTTACACACTGTTACTGTCTCTTACACTCTCTTACACTCTGCTACTGTCTCTTACATTCTGTTACTGTCACTTACACTCTGCTACTGTCTCTTACACTCTGTTACTGTCTATTTCACTCTGCTACTGTCTCTTACACTCTGTTACTGTCTATTTCACGCTGCTACTGTCTCTTACACTCTGCTACTATCTCTTACGCTCTGTTACTGTCTCTTACACTCTACTACACTGTCATACACTCTGTTACTGTATCTTACACTCTGTTACTGTCTCGTACACTCTGTTACTGTCTCCTATACTCTGTTACTGTCTTTTACACTCTGTTACTGTCTCCTATACTCTGTTACTGTCTCCTATACTCTGTTACACTCTCTTACACTCTGCTGCTGTCTCATATACTCTGTTACTGTCTCTTACACTATGTTACTGTCTCTTACACTCTCTTACCCTCTCCTACACTCTGCTACTGTCTCTTACACCCTCTTACACTCTGTTACTGTCTCTTGCACTCTCTTACACTCTGTAACACTCTCTTACACGCTGTTACACCCTCTTACACACTGTTACTGTCTCTTACACTCTCTTATACTCTGCTACTGTCTCTTACCCTCTGTTACTGTCTCTTACACTCTGTTACTGTCTCTTAAACTCTGCTACTGTCTCCTACACTCTGTTACTGTCTCTTTCACTCTGCTACTGTCTCTTACACACTGCTACTATCTCTTACGCTCTGTTACTGTCTCTTACACTTTACTACACTGTCATACACTCTGTTACTGTATCTTACACTCTGTTACTGTCTCGTACACTCTGTTACTGTCTCTTACACTCTGTTACTGTCTCCTATACTCTGTTACTGTCTCTTACACTCTGTTAATGTCTCCTATACTCTGTTACTGTCTCCTATACTCTGTTACACTCTCTTACACTCTGTTACACCCTCTTACACACTGTTACTGTCTCTTACACTCTGTTACTGTCTATTTCACTCTGCTACTGTCTCTTACACTCTGCTACTATCTCTTACGCTCTGTTACTGTCTCTTACACTCTACTACACTGTCATACTCTGTTACTGTATCTTACACTCTGTTACTGTCTCGTACACTCTGTTACTGTCTCGTACACTCTGTTACTGTCTCTTACACTCTGTTACTGTCTCCTATACTCTGTTACTGTCTCCTATACTCTGTTACTGTCTCTTACACTCTGTTACTGTCTCCTATACTCTGTTACTGTCTCCTATACTCTGTTACACTCTCTTACACTCTGTTACACCCTCTTACACACTGTTACTGTCTCTTACACTCTGCTACTGTCTCTTACATTCTGTTACTGTCACTTACACTCTGCTACTGTCTCTTACACTCTGTTACTGTCTATTTCACTCTGCTACTGTCTCTTACACTCTGCTACTATCTCTTACGCTGTGTTACTGTCTCTTACACTCTACTACACTGTCATACACTCTGTTACTGTATCTTACACTCTGTTACTGTCTCGTACACTCTGTTACTGTCTTTTACACTCTGTTACTGTCTCCTATACTCTGTTACTGTCTCTTACACTCTGTTACTGTCTCCTATACTCTGTTACTGTCTCCTATACTCTGTTACACTCTCTTACACTCTGCTGCTGTCTCATATACTCTGTTACTGTCTCTTACACTCTTTTACCCTCTCCTACACTCTGCTACTGTCTCTTACACCCTCTTACACTCTGTTACTGTCTCTTACACTCTCTTACACTCTGTTACACTCTCTTACACGCTGTTACACCCTCTTACACACTGTTACTGTCTCTTACACTCTCTTACACTCTGCTACTGTCTCTTACCCTCTGTTACTGTCTCTTACACTCTGCTACTGTCTCCTACACTCTGTTACTGTCTCTTTCACTCTGCTACTGTCTCTTACACTCTCTTACACTCTGTTACTGTCTCTTACATTCTCTTACACTCTGTTACTGTCTCCTATACTCTGTTACCGTCTCTTACTCTCTGCTACTGTCTCTTACACAGGTTTACGATGTCTACGCGAAGAGATCCCCAGAGACGTTCACAGTATACTGAGATCATTCTGGACTATGTGATCCTAGAGGACGGTATATGCCATGTGACACTCTCTTACACTCTACTACACTCTACTACACTCTGCTACTGTCTCTTTCACTCTGTTACTGTCTCTTTCACTCTGCTACTGTCTCTTACACTCTGCTACTATCTCTTACGCTCTGTTACTGTCTCTTACACTCTACTACACTGTCATACACTCTGTTACTGTATCTTACACTCTGTTACTGTCTCGTACACTCTGTTACTGTCTCTTACACTCTGTTACTGCCTCCTTTACTCTGTTACTGTCTCCTATACTCTGTTACTGTCTCTTACACTCTGTTACTGTCTCCTATACTCTGTTACTGTCTCCTATACTCTGTTACACTCTCTTACACTCTGTTACACCCTCTTACACACTGTTACTGTCTCTTACACTCTCTTACACTCTGCTACTGTCTCTTACATTCTGTTACTGTCACTTACACTCTGCTACTGTCTCTTACACTCTGTTACTGTCTATTTCACTCTGCTACTGTCTCTTACACTCTGCTACTGTCTCCTACACTCTGTTACTGTCTCTTTCACTCTGCTACTGTCTCTTACACTCTGCTACTATCTCTTACGCTCTGTTACTGTCTCTTACACTCTACTACACTGTCATACACTCTGTTACTGTATCTTACACTCTGTTACTGTCTCGTACACTCTGTTACTGTCTCGTACACTCTGTTACTGTCTCTTACACTCTGTTACTGCCTCCTATACTCTGTTACTGTCTCCTATACTCTGTTACTGTCTCTTACACTCTGTTACTGTCTCCTATACTCTGTTACTGTCTCCTATACTCTGTTACACTCTCTTACACTCTGTTACACCCTCTTACACACTGTTACTGTCTCTTACACTCTCTTACACTCTGCTACTGTCTCTTACATTCTGTTACTGTCACTTACACTCTGCTACTGTCTCTTACACTCTGTTACTGTCTCTTACACTCTGTTACTGTCTCTTACACTCTGTTACTGTCTCCTATACTCTGTTACTGTCTCCTATACTCTGTTACACTCTCTTACACTCTGCTGCTGTCTCATATACTCTGTTACTGTCTCTTACACTCTGTTACTGTCTCTTACACTCTCTTACACTCTCTTACACTCTGTTACTGTCTCTTACATTCTCTTACACTCTGTTACTGTCTCCTATACTCTGTTACCGTCTCTTACTCTCTGCTACTGTCTCTTACACAGGTTTACGATGTCTACGCGAAGAGATCCCCAGAGACGTTCACAGTATACTGAGATCATTCTGGACTATGTGATCCTAGAGGACGGTATATGCCATGTGACACTCTCTTACACTCTACTACACTCTGCTACTGTCTCTTTCACTCTGTTACTGTCTCTTTCACTCTGCTACTGTCTCTTACACTCTGCTACTATCTCTTACGCTCTGTTACTGTCTCTTACACTCTACTACACTGTCATACACTCTGTTACTGTATCTTACACTCTGTTACTGTCTCGTACACTCTGTTACTGTCTCTTACACTCTGTTACTGCCTCCTTTACTCTGTTACTGTCTCCTATACTCTGTTACTGTCTCTTACACTCTGTTACTGTCTCCTATACTCTGTTACTGTCTCCTATACTCTGTTACACTCTCTTACACTCTGTTACACCCTCTTACACACTGTTACTGTCTCTTATATTCTGTTACTGTCACTTACACTCTGCTACTGTCTCTTACACTCTGTTACTGTCTATTTCACTCTGCTACTGTCTCTTACCCTCTGTTACTGTCTCTTACACTCTGCTACTGTCTCCTACACTCTGTTACTGTCTCTTTCACTCTGCTACTGTCTCTTACACTCTGCTACTATCTCTTACGCTCTGTTACTGTCTCTTACACTCTACTACACTGTCATACACTCTGTTACTGTATCTTACACTCTGTTACTGTCTCGTACACTCTGTTACTGTCTCTTACACTCTGTTACTGCCTCCTATACTCTGTTACTGTCTCCTATACTCTGTTACTGTCTCTTACACTCTGTTACTGTCTCCTATACTCTGTTACTGTCTCCTATACTCTGTTACACTCTCTTACACTCTGTTACACCCTCTTACACACTGTTACTGTCTCTTACACTCTGCTACTGTCTCTTACATTCTGTTACTGTCACTTACACTCTGCTACTGTCTCTTACACTCTGTTACTGTCTCTTACACTCTGTTACTGTCTCTTGCACTCTGTTACTGTCTCCTATACTCTGTTACTGTCTCCTATACTCTGTTACACTCTCTTACACTCTGCTGCTGTCTCATATACTCTGTTACTGTCTCTTACACTCTGTTACTGTCTCTTACACTCTCTTACACTCTCTTACACTCTGTTACTGTCTCTTACATTCTCTTACACTCTGTTACTGTCTCCTATACTCTGTTACCGTCTCTTACTCTCTGCTACTGTCTCTTACACAGGTTTACGATGTCTACGCGAAGAGATCCCCAGAGACGTTCACAGTATACTGAGATCATTCTGGACTATGTGATCCTAGAGGACGGTATATGCCATGTGACACTCTCTTACACTCTACTACACTCTGCTACTGTCTCTTACGCTCTGTTACTGTCTCTTACACTCTACTACACTGTCATACACTCTGTTACTGTATCTTACACTCTGTTACTGTCTCGTACACTCTGTTACTGTCTCTTACACTCTGTTACTGCCTCCTTTACTCTGTTACTGTCTCCTATACTCTGTTACTGTCTCTTACACTCTGTTACTGTCTCCTATACTCTGTTACTGTCTCCTATACTCTGTTACACTCTCTTACACTCTGTTACACCCTCTTACACACTGTTACTGTCTCTTACACTCTCTTACACTCTGCTACTGTCTCTTACATTCTGTTACTGTCACTTACACTATGCTACTGTCTCTTACACTCTGTTACTGTCTATTTCACTCTGCTACTGTCTCCTACCCTCTGTTACTGTCTCTTACACTCTGCTACTGTCTCCTACACTCTGTTACTATCTCTTACACTCTGCTACTATCTCTTACGCTCTGTTACTGTCTCTTACACTCTACTACACTGTCATACACTCTGTTACTGTATCTTACACTCTGTTACTGTCTCGTACACTCTGTTACTGTCTCCTATACTCTGTTACTGTCTCATATACTCTGTTACACTCTCTTACACTCTGTTACACCCTCTTACACACTGTTACTGTCTCTTACACTCTCTTACACTCTGCTACTGTCTCTTACATTCTGTTACTGTCACTTACACTCTGCTACTGTCTCTTACACTCTGTTACTGTCTATTTCACTCTGCTACTGTCTCTTACACTCTGCTACTATCTCTTACGCTCCGTTACTGTCTCTTACACTCTACTACACTGTCATACACTCTGTTACTGTATCTTACACTCTGTTACTGTCTCGTACACTCTGTTACTGTCTCTTACACTCTTTTACTGTCTCCTATACTCTGTTACTGTCTCCTATACTCTGTTACACTCTCTTACACTCTGCTGCTGTCTCATATACTCTGTTACTGTATCTTACACTCTGTTACTGTCTCGTACACTCTGTTACTGTCTCTTACACTCTGTTACTGTCTCCTATACTCTGTTACTGTCTTTTACACTCTGTTACTGTCTCCTATACTCTGTTACTGTCTCCTATACTCTGTTACACTCTCTTACACTCTGCTGCTGTCTCATATACTCTGTTACTGTCTCTTACACTATGTTACTGTCTCTTACACTCTCTTACCCTCTCCTACACTCTGCTACTGTCTCTTACACCCTCTTACACTCTGTTACTGTCTCTTGCACTCTCTTACACTCTGTAACACTCTCTTACACGCTGTTACACCCTCTTACACACTGTTACTGTCTCTTACACTCTCTTACACTCTGCTACTGTCTCTTACCCTCTGTTACTGTCTCTTACACTCTGTTACTGTCTCTTACACTCTCCTACTGTCTCCTACACTCTGCTACTGTCTCCTACACTCTGTTACTGTCTCTTTCACTCTGCTACTGTCTCTTACACACTGCTACTATCTCTTACGCTCTGTTACTGTCTCTTACACTCTACTACACTGTCATACACTCTGTTACTGTATCTTACACTCTGTTACTGTCTCGTACACTCTGTTACTGTCTCTTACACTCTGTTACTGTCTCCTATACTCTGTTACTGTCTCTTACACTCTGTTACTGTCTCCTATACTCTGTTACTGTCTCCTATACTCTGTTACACTCTCTTACACTCTGTTACACCCTCTTACACACTGTTACTGTCTCTTACACTCTGTTACTGTCTATTTCACTCTGCTACTGTCTCTTACACTCTGCTACTATCTCTTACGCTCTGTTACTGTCTCTTACACTCTACTACACTGTCATATACTCTGTTACTGTATCTTACACTCTGTTACTGTCTCGTACACTCTGTTACTGTCTCTTACACTCTGTTACTGTCTCCTATACTCTGTTACTGTCTCCTATACTCTGTTACTGTCTCTTACACTCTGTTACTGTCTCCTATACTCTGTTACTGTCTCCTATACTCTGTTACACTCTCTTACACTCTGTTACACCCTCTTACACACTGTTACTGTCTCTTACACTCTGCTACTGTCTCTTACATTCTGTTACTGTCACTTACACTCTGCTACTGTCTCTTACACTCTGTTACTGTCTATTTCACTCTGCTACTGTCTCTTACACTCTGCTACTATCTCTTACGCTGTGTTACTGTCTCTTACACTCTACTACACTGTCATACACTCTGTTACTGTATCTTACACTCTGTTACTGTCTCGTACACTCTGTTACTGTCTTTTACACTCTGTTACTGTCTCCTATACTCTGTTACTGTCTCTTACACTCTGTTACTGTCTCCTATACTCTGTTACTGTCTCCTATACTCTGTTGCACTCTCTTACACTCTGCTGCTGTCTCATATACTCTGTTACTGTCTCTTACACTATGTTACTGTCTCTTACACTCTCTTACCCTCTCCTACACTCTGCTACTGTCTCTTACACCCTCTTACACTCTGTTACTGTCTCTTGCACTCTCTTACACTCTGTAACACTCTCTTACACGCTGTTACACCCTCTTACACACTGTTACTGTCTCTTACACTCTCTTACACTCTGCTACTGTCTCTTACCCTCTGTTACTGTCTCCTATACTCTGTTACCGTCTCTTACTCTCTGCTACTGTCTCTTACACAGGTTTACGATGTCTACGCGAAGAGATCCCCAGAGACGTTCATAGTATACTGAGATCATTCTGGACTATGTGATCCTAGAGGACGGTATATGCCATGTGACACTCTCTTACACTCTACTACACTCTGCTACTGTCTCTTTCACTCTGTTACTGTCTCTTTCACTCTGCTACTGTCTCTTATACTCTGCTACTATCTCTTACGCTCTGTTACTGTCTCTTACACTCTACTACACTGTCATACACTCTGTTACTGTATCTTACACTCTGTTACTGTCTCGTACACTCTGTTACTGTCTCTTACACTCTGTTATTGCCTCCTTTACTCTGTTACTGTCTCCTATACTCTGTTACTGTCTCTTACACTCTGTTACTGTCTCCTATACTCTGTTACACTCTCTTACACTCTGTTACACCCTCTTACACACTGTTACTGTCTCTTACACTCTCTTACACTCTGCTACTGTCTCTTACATTCTGTTACTGTCACTTACACTCTGCTACTGTCTCTTACACTATGTTACTGTCTATTTCACTCTGCTACTGTCTCTTACCCTCTGTTACTGTCTCTTACACTCTGCTACTGTCTCCTACACTCTGTTACTGTCTCTTTCACTCTGCTACTGTCTCTTACACTCTGCTACTATCTCTTACGCTCTGTTACTGTCTCTTACACTCTACTACACTGTCATACACTCTGTTACTGTATCTTACACTCTATTACTGTCTCGTACACTCTGTTACTGTCTCCTATACTCTGTTACTGTCTCCTATACTCTGTTACACTCTCTTACACTCTGTTACACCCTCTTACACACTGTTACTGTCTCTTACACTCTCTTACACTCTGCTACTGTCTCTTACATTCTGTTACTGTCACTTACACTCTGCTACTGTCTCTTACACTCTGTTACTGTCTATTTCACTCTGCTACTGTCTCTTACCCTCTGTTACTGTCTCTTACACTCTGCTACTGTCTCCTACACTCTGTTACTGTCTCTTTCACTCTGCTACTGTCTCTTACACTCTGCTACTATCTCTTACGCTCTGTTACTGTCTCTTACACTCTACTACACTGTCATACACTCTGTTACTGTATCTTACACTCTGTTACTGTCTCTTACACTCTGTTACTGTCTCCTATACTCTGTTACTGTCTCATATACTCTGTTACACTCTCTTACACTCTGTTACACCCTCTTACACACTGTTACTGTCTCTTACACTCTCTTACACTCTGCTACTGTCTCTTACATTCTGTTACTGTCACTTACACTCTGCTACTGTCTCTTACACTCTGTTACTGTCTATTTCACTCTGCTACTGTCTCTTACACTCTGCTACTATCTCTTACGCTCCGTTACTGTCTCTTACACTCTACTACACTGTCATACACTCTGTTACTGTATCTTACACTCTGTTACTGTCTCGTACACTCTTTTACTGTCTCCTATACTCTGTTACTGTCTCCTATACTCTGTTACACTCTCTTACACTCTGCTGCTGTCTCATATACTCTGTTACTGTATCTTACACTCTGTTACTGTCTCGTACACTCTGTTACTGTCTCTTACACTCTGTTACTGTCTCCTATACTCTGTTACTGTCTCCTATACTCTGTTACTGTCTCCTATACTCTGTTACACTCTCTTACACTCTGCTGCTGTCTCATATACTCTGTTACTGTCTCTTACACTATGTTACTGTCTCTTACACTCTCTTACCCTCTCCTACACTCTGCTACTGTCTCTTACACCCTCTTACACTCTGTTACTGTCTCTTGCACTCTCTTACACTCTGTAACACTCTCTTACACGCTGTTACACCCTCTTACACACTGTTACTGTCTCTTACACTCTCTTACACTCTGCTACTGTCTCTTACCCTCTGTTACTGTCTCTTACACTCTGTTACTGTCTCTTAAACTCTGCTACTGTCTCCTACACTCTGTTACTGTCTCTTTCACTCTGCTACTGTCTCTTACACACTGCTACTATCTCTTACGCTCTGTTACTGTCTCTTACACTCTACTACACTGTCATACACTCTGTTACTGTATCTTACACTCTGTTACTGTCTCGTACACTCTGTTACTGTCTCTTACACTATGTTACTGTCTCCTATACTCTGTTACTGTCTCTTACACTCTGTTAATGTCTCCTATACTCTGTTACTGTCTCCTATACTCTGTTACACTCTCTTACACTCTGTTACACCCTCTTACACACTGTTACTGTCTCTTACACTCTGTTACTGTCTATTTCACTCTGCTACTGTCTCTTACACTCTGCTACTATCTCTTACGCTCTGTTACTGTCTCTTACACTCTACTACACTGTCATATACTCTGTTACTGTATCTTACACTCTGTTACTGTCTCGTACACTCTGTTACTGTCTCGTACACTCTGTTACTGTCTCTTACACTCTGTTACTGTCTCCTATACTCTGTTACTGTCTCCTATACTCTGTTACTGTCTCTTACACTCTGTTACTGTCTCCTATACTCTGTTACTGTCTCCTATACTCTGTTACACTCTCTTACACTCTGTTACACCCTCTTACACACTGTTACTGTCTCTTACACTCTGCTACTGTCTCTTACATTCTGTTACTGTCACTTACACTCTGCTACTGTCTCTTACACTCTGTTACTGTCTATTTCACTCTGCTACTGTCTCTTACACTCTGCTACTATCTCTTACGCTGTGTTACTGTCTCTTACACTCTACTACACTGTCATACACTCTGTTACTGTATCTTACACTCTGTTACTGTCTCGTACACTCTGTTACTGTCTTTTACACTCTGTTACTGTCTCCTATACTCTGTTACTGTCTCTTACACTCTGTTACTGTCTCCTATACTCTGTTACTGTCTCCTATACTCTGTTACACTCTCTTACACTCTGCTGCTGTCTCATATACTCTGTTACTGTCTCTTACACTCTTTTACCCTCTCCTACACTCTGCTACTGTCTCTTACACCCTCTTACACTCTGTTACTGTCTCTTACACTCTCTTACACTCTGTTACACTCTCTTACACGCTGTTACACCCTCTTACACAATGTTACTGTCTCTTACACTCTCTTACACTCTGCTACTGTCTCTTACCCTCTGTTACTGTCTCTTACACTCTGCTACTGTCTCCTACACTCTGTTACTGTCTCTTTCACTCTGCTACTGTCTCTTACACTCTCTTACACTCTGTTACTGTCTCTTACATTCTCTTACACTCTGTTACTGTCTCCTATACTCTGTTACCGTCTCTTACTCTCTGCTACTGTCTCTTACACAGGTTTACGATGTCTACGCGAAGAGATCCCCAGAGACGTTCACAGTATACTGAGATCATTCTGGACTATGTGATCCTAGAGGACGGTATATGCCATGTGACACTCTCTTACACTCTACTACACTCTACTACACTCTGCTACTGTCTCTTTCACTCTGTTACTGTCTCTTTCACTCTGCTACTGTCTCTTACACTCTGCTACTATCTCTTACGCTCTGTTACTGTCTCTTACACTCTACTACACTGTCATACACTCTGTTACTGTATCTTACACTCTGTTACTGTCTCGTACACTCTGTTACTGTCTCTTACACTCTGTTACTGCCTCCTTTACTCTGTTACTGTCTCCTATACTCTGTTACTGTCTCTTACACTCTGTTACTGTCTCCTATACTCTGTTACTGTCTCCTATACTCTGTTACACTCTCTTACACTCTGTTACACCCTCTTACACACTGTTACTGTCTCTTACACTCTCTTACACTCTGCTACTGTCTCTTACATTCTGTTACTGTCACTTACACTCTGCTACTGTCTCTTACACTCTGTTACTGTCTATTTCACTCTGCTACTGTCTCTTACACTCTGCTACTGTCTCCTACACTCTGTTACTGTCTCTTTCACTCTGCTACTGTCTCTTACACTCTGCTACTATCTCTTACGCTCTGTTACTGTCTCTTACACTCTACTACACTGTCATACACTCTGTTACTGTATCTTACACTCTGTTACTGTCTCGTACACTCTGTTACTGTCTCTTACACTCTGTTACTGCCTCCTATACTCTGTTACTGTCTCCTATACTCTGTTACTGTCTCTTACACTCTGTTACTGTCTCCTATACTCTGTTACTGTCTCCTATACTCTGTTACACTCTCTTACACTCTGTTACACCCTCTTACACACTGTTACTGTCTCTTACACTCTCTTACACTCTGCTACTGTCTCTTACATTCTGTTACTGTCACTTACACTCTGCTACTGTCTCTTACACTCTGTTACTGTCTCTTACACTCTGTTACTGTCTCTTACACTCTGTTACTGTCTCCTATACTCTGTTACTGTCTCCTATACTCTGTTACACTCTCTTACACTCTGCTGCTGTCTCATATACTCTGTTACTGTCTCTTACACTCTGTTACTGTCTCTTACACTCTCTTACACTCTCTTACACTCTGTTACTGTCTCTTACATTCTCTTACACTCTGTTACTGTCTCCTATACTCTGTTACCGTCTCTTACTCTCTGCTACTGTCTCTTACACAGGTTTACGATGTCTACGCGAAGAGATCCCCAGAGACGTTCACAGTATACTGAGATCATTCTGGACTATGTGATCCTAGAGGACGGTATATGCCATGTGACACTCTCTTACACTCTACTACACTCTACTACACTCTGCTACTGTCTCTTTCACTCTGTTACTGTCTCTTTCACTCTGCTACTGTCTCTTACACTCTGCTACTATCTCTTACGCTCTGTTACTGTCTCTTACACTCTACTACACTGTCATACACTCTGTTACTGTATCTTACACTCTGTTACTGTCTCGTACACTCTGTTACTGTCTCTTACACTCTGTTACTGCCTCCTTTACTCTGTTACTGTCTCCTATACTCTGTTACTGTCTCTTACACTCTGTTACTGTCTCCTATACTCTGTTACTGTCTCCTATACTCTGTTACACTCTCTTACACTCTGTTACACCCTCTTACACACTGTTACTGTCTCTTACATTCTGTTACTGTCACTTACACTCTGCTACTGTCTCTTACACTCTGTTACTGTCTATTTCACTCTGCTACTGTCTCTTACCCTCTGTTACTGTCTCTTACACTCTGCTACTGTCTCCTACACTCTGTTACTGTCTCTTTCACTCTGCTACTGTCTCTTACACTCTGCTACTATCTCTTACGCTCTGTTACTGTCTCTTACACTCTACTACACTGTCATACACTCTGTTACTGTATCTTACACTCTGTTACTGTCTCGTACACTCTGTTACTGTCTCTTACACTCTGTTACTGCCTCCTATACTCTGTTACTGTCTCCTATACTCTGTTACTGTCTCTTACACTCTGTTACTGTCTCCTATACTCTGTTACTGTCTCCTATACTCTGTTACACTCTCTTACACTCTGTTACACCCTCTTACACACTGTTACTGTCTCTTACACTCTGCTACTGTCTCTTACATTCTGTTACTGTCACTTACACTCTGCTACTGTCTCTTACACTCTGTTACTGTCTCTTACACTCTGTTACTGTCTCTTGCACTCTGTTACTGTCTCCTATACTCTGTTACTGTCTCCTATACTCTGTTACACTCTCTTACACTCTGCTGCTGTCTCATATACTCTGTTACTGTCTCTTACACTCTGTTACTGTCTCTTACACTCTCTTACACTCTCTTACACTCTGTTACTGTCTCTTACATTCTCTTACACTCTGTTACTGTCTCCTATACTCTGTTACCGTCTCTTACTCTCTGCTACTGTCTCTTACACAGGTTTACGATGTCTACGCGAAGAGATCCCCAGAGACGTTCACAGTATACTGAGATCATTCTGGACTATGTGATCCTAGAGGACGGTATATGCCATGTGACACTCTCTTACACTCTACTACACTCTGCTACTGTCTCTTACGCTCTGTTACTGTCTCTTACACTCTACTACACTGTCATACACTCTGTTACTGTATCTTACACTCTGTTACTGTCTCGTACACTCTGTTACTGTCTCTTACACTCTGTTACTGCCTCCTTTACTCTGTTACTGTCTCCTATACTCTGTTACTGTCTCTTACACTCTGTTACTGTCTCCTATACTCTGTTACTGTCTCCTATACTCTGTTACACTCTCTTACACTCTGTTACACCTTCTTACACACTGTTACTGTCTCTTACACTCTCTTACACTCTGCTACTGTCTCTTACATTCTGTTACTGTCACTTACACTATGCTACTGTCTCTTACACTCTGTTACTGTCTATTTCACTCTGCTACTGTCTCCTACCCTCTGTTACTGTCTCTTACACTCTGCTACTGTCTCCTACACTCTGTTACTATCTCTTTCACTCTGCTACTGTCTCTTACACTCTGCTACTATCTCTTACGCTCTGTTACTGTCTCTTACACTCTACTACACTGTCATACACTCTGTTACTGTATCTTACACTCTGTTACTGTCTCTTACACTCTGTTACTGTCTCCTATACTCTGTTACTGTCTCATATACTCTGTTACACTCTCTTACACTCTGTTACACCCTCTTACACACTGTTACTGTCTCTTACACTCTCTTACACTCTGCTACTGTCTCTTACATTCTGTTACTGTCACTTACACTCTGCTACTGTCTCTTACACTCTGTTACTGTCTATTTCACTCTGCTACTGTCTCTTACACTCTGCTACTATCTCTTACGCTCCGTTACTGTCTCTTACACTCTACTACACTGTCATACACTCTGTTACTGTATCTTACACTCTGTTACTGTCTCGTACACTCTGTTACTGTCTCTTACACTCTTTTACTGTCTCCTATACTCTGTTACTGTCTCCTATACTCTGTTACACTCTCTTACACTCTGCTGCTGTCTCATATACTCTGTTACTGTATCTTACACTCTGTTACTGTCTCGTACACTCTGTTACTGTCTCTTACACTCTGTTACTGTCTCCTATACTCTGTTACTGTCTTTTACACTCTGTTACTGTCTCCTATACTCTGTTACTGTCTCCTATACTCTGTTACACTCTCTTACACTCTGCTGCTGTCTCATATACTCTGTTACTGTCTCTTACACTATGTTACTGTCTCTTACACTCTCTTACCCTCTCCTACACTCTGCTACTGTCTCTTACACCCTCTTACACTCTGTTACTGTCTCTTGCACTCTCTTACACTCTGTAACACTCTCTTACACGCTGTTACACCCTCTTACACACTGTTACTGTCTCTTACACTCTCTTACACTCTGCTACTGTCTCTTACCCTCTGTTACTGTCTCTTACACTCTGTTACTGTCTCTTACACTCTCCTACTGTCTCCTACACTCTGCTACTGTCTCCTACACTCTGTTACTGTCTCTTTCACTCTGCTACTGTCTCTTACACACTGCTACTATCTCTTACGCTCTGTTACTGTCTCTTACACTCTACTACACTGTCATACACTCTGTTACTGTATCTTACACTCTGTTACTGTCTCGTACACTCTGTTACTGTCTCTTACACTCTGTTACTGTCTCCTATACTCTGTTACTGTCTCTTACACTCTGTTACTGTCTCCTATACTCTGTTACTGTCTCCTATACTCTGTTACACTCTCTTACACTCTGTTACACTCTCTTACACACTGTTACTGTCTCTTACACTCTGTTACTGTCTATTTCACTCTGCTACTGTCTCTTACACTCTGCTACTATCTCTTACGCTCTGTTACTGTCTCTTACACTCTACTACACTGTCATATACTCTGTTACTGTATCTTACACTCTGTTACTGTCTCGTACACTCTGTTACTGTCTCTTACACTCTGTTACTGTCTCCTATACTCTGTTACTGTCTCCTATACTCTGTTACTGTCTCTTACACTCTGTTACTGTCTCCTATACTCTGTTACTGTCTCCTATACTCTGTTACACTCTCTTACACTCTGTTACACCCTCTTACACACTGTTACTGTCTCTTACACTCTGCTACTGTCTCTTACATTCTGTTACTGTCACTTACACTCTGCTACTGTCTCTTACACTCTGTTACTGTCTATTTCACTCTGCTACTGTCTCTTACACTCTGCTACTATCTCTTACGCTGTGTTACTGTCTCTTACACTCTACTACACTGTCATACACTCTGTTACTGTATCTTACACTCTGTTACTGTCTCGTACACTCTGTTACTGTCTTTTACACTCTGTTACTGTCTCCTATACTCTGTTACTGTCTCTTACACTCTGTTACTGTCTCCTATACTCTGTTACTGTCTCCTATACTCTGTTGCACTCTCTTACACTCTGCTGCTGTCTCATATACTCTGTTACTGTCTCTTACACTCTTTTACCCTCTCCTACACTCTGTTACTGTCTCTTACACTCTCTTACACTCTGTTACACTCTCTTACACGCTGTTACACCCTCTTACACACTGTTACTGTCTCTTACACTCTCTTACACTCTGCTACTGTCTCTTACCCTCTGTTACTGTCTCTTACACTCTGCTACTGTCTCCTACCCTCTGTTACTGTCTCTTACACTCTGTTACTGTCTCTTACACTCTCTTACACTCTCTTACACTCTGTTACTGTCTCTTACATTCTCTTACACTCTGTTACTGTCTCCTATACTCTGTTACCGTCTCTTACTCTCTGCTACTGTCTCTTACACAGGTTTACGATGTCTACGCGAAGAGATCCCCAGAGACGTTCACAGTATACTGAGATCATTCTGGACTATGTGATCCTAGAGGACGGTATATGCCATGTGACACTCTCTTACACTCTACTACACTCTACTACACTCTGCTACTGTCTCTTTCACTCTGTTACTGTCTCTTTCACTCTGCTACTGTCTCTTACACTCTGCTACTATCTCTTACGCTCTGTTACTGTCTCTTACACTCTACTACACTGTCATACACTCTGTTACTGTATCTTACACTCTGTTACTGTCTTGTACACTCTGTTACTGTCTCTTACACTCTGTTACTGCCTCCTATACTCTGTTACTGTCTCCTATACTCTGTTACTGTCTCTTACACTCTGTTACTGTCTCCTATACTCTGTTACTGTCTCCTATACTCTGTTACACTCTCTTACACTCTGTTACACCCTCTTACACACTGTTACTGTCTCTTACACTCTCTTACACTCTGCTACTGTCTCTTACATTCTGTTACTGTCACTTACACTCTGCTACTGTCTCTTACACTCTGTTACTGTCTCTTACACTCTGTTACTGTCTCCTATACTCTGTTACTGTCTCCTATACTCTGTTACACTCTCTTACACTCTGCTGCTGTCTCATATACTCTGTTACTGTCTCTTACACTCTGTTACTGTCTCTTACACTCTCTTACACTCTCTTACACTCTGTTACTGTCTCTTACATTCTCTTACACTCTGTTACTGTCTCCTATACTCTGTTACCGTCTCTTACTCTCTGCTACTGTCTCTTACACAGGTTTACGATGTCTACGCGAAGAGATCCCCAGAGACGTTCACAGTATACTGAGATCATTCTGGACTATGTGATCCTAGAGGACGGTATATGCCATGTGACACTCTCTTACACTCTACTACACTCTGCTACTGTCTCTTTCACTCTGCTACTGTCTCTTTCACTCTGTTACTGTCTCTTTCACTCTGCTACTGTCTCTTACACTCTGCTACTATCTCTTACACTCTGTTACTGTCTCTTACACTCTACTACACTGTCATACACTCTGTTACTGTATCTTACACTCTGTTACTGTCTCGTACACTCTGTTACTGTCTCTTACACTCTGTTACTGCCTCCTTTACTCTGTTACTGTCTCGTACACTCTGTTACTGTCTCCTATACTCTGTTACTGTCTCCTATACTCTGTTACACTCTCTTACACTCTGTTACACCCTCTTACACACTGTTACTGTCTCTTACACTCTCTTACACTCTGCTACTGTCTCTTACATTCTGTTACTGTCACTTACACTCTGCTACTGTCTCTTACACTCTGTTACTGTCTATTTCACTCTGCTACTGTGTCTTACCCTCTGTTACTGTCTCTTACACTCTGCTACTGTCTCCTACACTCTGTTACTGTCTCTTTCACTCTGCTACTGTCTCTTACACTCTGCTACTATCTCTTACGCTCTGTTACTGTCTCTTACACTCTACTACACTGTCATACACTCTGTTACTGTATCTTACACTCTGTTACTGTCTCTTACACTCTGTTACTGTCTCCTATACTCTGTTACTGTCTCATATACTCTGTTACACTCTCTTACACTCTGTTACACCCTCTTACACACTGTTACTGTCTCTTACACTCTCTTACACTCTGCTACTGTCTCTTACATTCTGTTACTGTCACTTACACTCTGCTACTGTCTCTTACACTCTGTTACTGTCTATTTCACTCTGCTACTGTCTCTTACACTCTGCTACTATCTCTTACGCTCCGTTACTGTCTCTTACACTCTACTACACTGTCATACACTCTGTTACTGTCTCGTACACTCTGTTACTGTCTCGTACACTCTGTTACTGTCTCTTACACTCTTTTACTGTCTCCTATACTCTGTTACTGTCTCCTATACTCTGTTACACTCTCTTACACTCTGCTGCTGTCTCATATACTCTGTTACTGTATCTTACACTCTGTTACTGTCTCGTACACTCTGTTACTGTCTCTTACACTCTGTTACTGTCTCCTATACTCTGTTACTGTCTCCTATACTCTGTTACTGTCTCTTACACTCTGTTACTGTCTCCTATACTCTGTTACTGTCTCCTATACTCTGTTACACTCTCTTACACTCTGTTACACCCTCTTACACACTGTTACTGTCTCTTACACTCTGCTACTGTCTCTTACATTCTGTTACTGTCACTTACACTCTGCTACTGTCTCTTACACTCTGTTACTGTCTATTTCACTCTGCTACTGTCTCTTACACTCTGCTACTATCTCTTACGCTGTGTTACTGTCTCTTACACTCTACTACACTGTCATACACTCTGTTACTGTATCTTACACTCTGTTACTGTCTCGTACACTCTGTTACTGTCTTTTACACTCTGTTACTGTCTCCTATACTCTGTTACTGTCTCTTACACTCTGTTACTGTCTCCTATACTCTGTTACTGTCTCCTATACTCTGTTACACTCTCTTACACTCTGCTGCTGTCTCATATACTCTGTTACTGTCTCTTACACTCTTTTACCCTCTCCTACACTCTGCTACTGTCTCTTACACCCTCTTACACTCTGTTACTGTCTCTTACACTCTCTTACACTCTGTTACACTCTCTTACACGCTGTTACACCCCCTTACACACTGTTACTGTCTCTTACACTCTCTTACACTCTGCTACTGTCTCTTACCCTCTGTTACTGTCTCTTACACTCTGCTACTGTCTCCTACACTCTGTTACTGTCTCTTTCACTCTGCTACTGTCTCTTACACTCTGTTACACTCTCTTACACTCTGTTACTGTCTCTTACATTCTCTTACACTCTGTTACTGTCTCCTATACTCTGTTACCGTCTCTTACTCTCTGCTACTGTCTCTTACACAGGTTTACGATGTCTACGCGAAGAGATCCCCAGAGACGTTCACAGTATACTGAGATCATTCTGGACTATGTGATCCTAGAGGACGGTATATGCCATGTGACACTCTCTTACACTCTACTACACTCTACTACACTCTGCTACTGTCTCTTTCACTCTGTTACTGTCTCTTTCACTCTGCTACTGTCTCTTACACTCTGCTACTATCTCTTACGCTCTGTTACTGTCTCTTACACTCTACTACACTGTCATACACTCTGTTACTGTATCTTACACTCTGTTACTGTCTCGTACACTCTGTTACTGTCTCTTACACTCTGTTACTGCCTCCTTTACTCTGTTACTGTCTCCTATACTCTGTTACTGTCTCTTACACTCTGTTACTGTCTCCTATACTCTGTTACTGTCTCCTATACTCTGTTACACTCTCTTACACTCTGTTACACCCTCTTACACCCTCTTACACACTGTTACTGTCTCTTACACTCTCTTACACTCTGCTACTGTCTCTTACATTCTGTTACTGTCACTTACACTCTGCTACTGTCTCTTACACTCTGTTACTGTCTATTTCACTCTGCTACTGTCTCTTACCCTCTGTTACTGTCTCTTACACTCTGCTACTGTCTCCTACACTCTGTTACTGTCTCTTTCACTCTGCTACTGTCTCTTACACTCTGCTACTATCTCTTACGCTCTGTTACTGTCTCTTACACTCTACTACACTGTCATACACTCTGTTACTGTATCTTACACTCTGTTACTGTCTCTTACACTCTGTTACTGTCTCCTATACTCTGTTACTGTCTCATATACTCTGTTACACTCTCTTACACTCTGTTACACCCTCTTACACACTGTTACTGTCTCTTACACTCTCTTACACTCTGCTACTGTCTCTTACATTCTGTTACTGTCACTTACACTCTGCTACTGTCTCTTACACTCTGTTACTGTCTATTTCACTCTGCTACTGTCTCTTACACTCTGCTACTATCTCTTACGCTCCGTTACTGTCTCTTACACTCTACTACACTGTCATACACTCTGTTACTGTATCTTACACTCTGTTACTGTCTCGTACACTCTTTTACTGTCTCCTATACTCTGTTACTGTCTCCTATACTCTGTTACACTCTCTTACACTCTGCTGCTGTCTCATATACTCTGTTACTGTATCTTACACTCTGTTACTGTCTCGTACACTCTGTTACTGTCTCTTACACTCTGTTACTGTCTCCTATACTCTGTTACTGTCTCCTATACTCTGTTACTGTCTCCTATACTCTGTTACACTCTCTTACACTCTGCTGCTGTCTCATATACTCTGTTACTGTCTCTTACACTATGTTACTGTCTCTTACACTCTCTTACCCTCTCCTACACTCTGCTACTGTCTCTTACACCCTCTTACACTCTGTTACTGTCTCTTGCACTCTCTTACACTCTGTAACACTCTCTTACACGCTGTTACACCCTCTTACACACTGTTACTGTCTCTTACACTCTCTTACACTCTGCTACTGTCTCTTACCCTCTGTTACTGTCTCTTACACTCTGTTACTGTCTCTTAAACTCTGCTACTGTCTCCTACACTCTGTTACTGTCTCTTTCACTCTGCTACTGTCTCTTACACACTGCTACTATCTCTTACGCTCTGTTACTGTCTCTTACACTCTACTACACTGTCATACACTCTGTTACTGTATCTTACACTCTGTTACTGTCTCGTACACTCTGTTACTGTCTCTTACACTCTGTTACTGTCTCCTATACTCTGTTACTGTCTCTTACACTCTGTTAATGTCTCCTATACTCTGTTACTGTCTCCTATACTCTGTTACACTCTCTTACACTCTGTTACACCCTCTTACACACTGTTACTGTCTCTTACACTCTGTTACTGTCTATTTCACTCTGCTACTGTCTCTTACACTCTGCTACTATCTCTTACGCTCTGTTACTGTCTCTTACACTCTACTACACTGTCATATACTCTGTTACTGTATCTTACACTCTGTTACTGTCTCGTACACTCTGTTACTGTCTCGTACACTCTGTTACTGTCTCTTACACTCTGTTACTGTCTCCTATACTCTGTTACTGTCTCCTATACTCTGTTACTGTCTCTTACACTCTGTTACTGTCTCCTATACTCTGTTACTGTCTCCTATACTCTGTTACACTCTCTTACACTCTGTTACACCCTCTTACACACTGTTACTGTCTCTTACACTCTGCTACTGTCTCTTACATTCTGTTACTGTCACTTACACTCTGCTACTGTCTCTTACACTCTGTTACTGTCTATTTCACTCTGCTACTGTCTCTTACACTCTGCTACTATCTCTTACGCTGTGTTACTGTCTCTTACACTCTACTACACTGTCATACACTCTGTTACTGTATCTTACACTCTGTTACTGTCTCGTACACTCTGTTATTGTCTTTTACACTCTGTTACTGTCTCCTATACTCTGTTACTGTCTCCTATACTCTGTTACACTCTCTTACACTCTGCTGCTGTCTCATATACTCTGTTACTGTCTCTTACACTCTTTTACCCTCTCCTACACTCTGCTACTGTCTCTTACACCCTCTTACACTCTGTTACTGTCTCTTACACTCTCTTACACTCTGTTACACTCTCTTACACGCTGTTACACCCTCTTACACACTGTTACTGTCTCTTACACTCTCTTACACTCTGCTACTGTCTCTTACCCTCTGTTACTGTCTCTTACACTCTGCTACTGTCTCCTACACTCTGTTACTGTCTCTTTCACTCTGCTACTGTCTCTTACACTCTCTTACACTCTGTTACTGTCTCTTACATTCTCTTACACTCTGTTACTGTCTCCTATACTCTGTTACCGTCTCTTACTCTCTGCTACTGTCTCTTACACAGGTTTACGATGTCTACGCGAAGAGATCCCCAGAGACGTTCACAGTATACTGAGATCATTCTGGACTATGTGATCCTAGAGGACGGTATATGCCATGTGACACTCTCTTACACTCTACTACACTCTACTACACTCTGCTACTGTCTCTTTCACTCTGTTACTGTCTCTTTCACTCTGCTACTGTCTCTTACACTCTGCTACTATCTCTTACGCTCTGTTACTGTCTCTTACACTCTACTACACTGTCATACACTCTGTTACTGTATCTTACACTCTGTTACTGTCTCGTACACTCTGTTACTGTCTCTTACACTCTGTTACTGCCTCCTTTACTCTGTTACTGTCTCCTATACTCTGTTACTGTCTCTTACACTCTGTTACTGTCTCCTATACTGTGTTACTGTCTCCTATACTCTGTTACACTCTCTTACACTCTGTTACACCCTCTTACACACTGTTACTGTCTCTTACACTCTCTTACACTCTGCTACTGTCTCTTACATTCTGTTACTGTCACTTACACTCTGCTACTGTCTCTTACACTCTGTTACTGTCTATTTCACTCTGCTACTGTCTCTTACACTCTGCTACTGTCTCCTACACTCTGTTACTGTCTCTTTCACTCTGCTACTGTCTCTTACACTCTGCTACTATCTCTTACGCTCTGTTACTGTCTCTTACACTCTACTACACTGTCATACACTCTGTTACTGTATCTTACACTCTGTTACTGTCTCGTACACTCTGTTACTGTCTCTTACACTCTGTTACTGCCTCCTATACTCTGTTACTGTCTCCTATACTCTGTTACTGTCTCTTACACTCTGTTACTGTCTCCTATACTCTGTTACTGTCTCCTATACTCTGTTACACTCTCTTACACTCTGTTACACCCTCTTACACACTGTTACTGTCTCTTACACTCTCTTACACTCTGCTACTGTCTCTTACATTCTGTTACTGTCACTTACACTCTGCTACTGTCTCTTACACTCTGTTACTGTCTCTTACACTCTGTTACTGTCTCTTACACTCTGTTACTGTCTCCTATATTCTGTTACTGTCTCCTATACTCTGTTACACTCTCTTACACTCTGCTGCTGTCTCATATACTCTGTTACTGTCTCTTACACTCTGTTACTGTCTCTTACACTCTCTTACACTCTCTTACACTCTGTTACTGTCTCTTACATTCTCTTACACTCTGTTACTGTCTCCTATACTCTGTTACCGTCTCTTACTCTCTGCTACTGTCTCTTACACAGGTTTACGATGTCTACGCGAAGAGATCCCCAGAGACGTTCACAGTATACTGAGATCATTCTGGACTATGTGATCCTAGAGGACGGTATATGCCATGTGACACTCTCTTACACTCTACTACACTCTACTACACTCTGCTACTGTCTCTTTCACTCTGTTACTGTCTCTTTCACTCTGCTACTGTCTCTTACACTCTGCTACTATCTCTTACGCTCTGTTACTGTCTCTTACACTCTACTACACTGTCATACACTCTGTTACTGTATCTTACACTCTGTTACTGTCTCGTACACTCTGTTACTGTCTCTTACACTCTGTTACTGCCTCCTTTACTCTGTTACTGTCTCCTATACTCTGTTACTGTCTCCTATACTCTGTTACTGTCTCCTATACTCTGTTACTGTCTCCTATACTCTGTTACACTCTCTTACACTCTGTTACACCCTCTTACACACTGTTACTGTCTCTTACATTCTGTTACTGTCACTTACACTCTGCTACTGTCTCTTACACTCTGTTACTGTCTATTTCACTCTGCTACTGTCTCTTACCCTCTGTTACTGTCTCTTACACTCTGCTACTGTCTCCTACACTCTGTTACTGTCTCTTTCACTCTGCTACTGTCTCTTACACTCTGCTACTATCTCTTACGCTCTGTTACTGTCTCTTACACTCTACTACACTGTCATACACTCTGTTACTGTATCTTACACTCTGTTACTGTCTCGTACACTCTGTTACTGTCTCTTACACTCTGTTACTGCCTCCTATACTCTGTTACTGTCTCCTATACTCTGTTACTGTCTCTTACACTCTGTTACTGTCTCCTATACTCTGTTACTGTCTCCTATACTCTGTTACACTCTCTTACACTCTGTTACACCCTCTTACACACTGTTACTGTCTCTTACACTCTGCTACTGTCTCTTACATTCTGTTACTGTCACTTACACTCTGCTACTGTCTCTTACACTCTGTTACTGTCTCTTACACTCTGTTACTGTCTCTTGCACTCTGTTACTGTCTCCTATACTCTGTTACTGTCTCCTATACTCTGTTACTGTCTCCTATACTCTGTTACACTCTCTTACACTCTGCTGCTGTCTCATATACTCTGTTACTGTCTCTTACACTCTGTTACTGTCTCTTACACTCTCTTACACTCTCTTACACTCTGTTACTGTCTCTTACATTCTCTTACACTCTGTTACTGTCTCCTATACTCTGTTACCGTCTCTTACTCTCTGCTACTGTCTCTTACACAGGTTTACGATGTCTACGCGAAGAGATCCCCAGAGACGTTCACAGTATACTGAGATCATTCTGGACTATGTGATCCTAGAGGACGGTATATGCCATGTGACACTCTCTTACACTCTACTACACTCTGCTACTGTCTCTTACGCTCTGTTACTGTCTCTTACACTCTACTACACTGTCATACACTCTGTTACTGTATCTTACACTCTGTTACTGTCTCGTACACTCTGTTACTGTCTCTTACACTCTGTTACTGCCTCCTTTACTCTGTTACTGTCTCCTATACTCTGTTACTGTCTCTTACACTCTGTTACTGTCTCCTATACTCTGTTACTGTCTCCTATACTCTGTTACACTCTCTTACACTCTGTTACACCCTCTTACACACTGTTACTGTCTCTTACACTCTCTTACACTCTGCTACTGTCTCTTACATTCTGTTACTGTCACTTACACTATGCTACTGTCTCTTACACTCTGTTACTGTCTATTTCACTCTGCTACTGTCTCCTACCCTCTGTTACTGTCTCTTACACTCTGCTACTGTCTCCTACACTCTGTTACTATCTCTTTCACTCTGCTACTGTCTCTTACACTCTGCTACTATCTCTTACGCTCTGTTACTGTCTCTTACACTCTACTACACTGTCATACACTCTGTTACTGTATCTTACACTCTGTTACTGTCTCGTACACTCTGTTACTGTCTCCTATACTCTGTTACTGTCTCATATACTCTGTTACACTCTCTTACACTCTGTTACACCCTCTTACACACTGTTACTGTCTCTTACACTCTCTTACACTCTGCTACTGTCTCTTACATTCTGTTACTGTCACTTACACTCTGCTACTGTCTCTTACACTCTGTTACTGTCTATTTCACTCTGCTACTGTCTCTTACACTCTGCTACTATCTCTTACGCTCCGTTACTGTCTCTTACACTCTACTACACTGTCATACACTCTGTTACTGTATCTTACACTCTGTTACTGTCTCGTACACTCTGTTACTGTCTCTTACACTCTTTTACTGTCTCCTATACTCTGTTACTGTCTCCTATACTCTGTTACACTCTCTTACACTCTGCTGCTGTCTCATATACTCTGTTACTGTATCTTACACTCTGTTACTGTCTCGTACACTCTGTTACTGTCTCTTACACTCTGTTACTGTCTCCTATACTCTGTTACTGTCTTTTACACTCTGTTACTGTCTCCTATACTCTGTTACTGTCTCCTATACTCTGTTACACTCTCTTACACTCTGCTGCTGTCTCATATACTCTGTTACTGTCTCTTACACTATGTTACTGTCTCTTACACTCTCTTACCCTCTCCTACACTCTGCTACTGTCTCTTACACCCTCTTACACTCTGTTACTGTCTCTTGCACTCTCTTACACTCTGTAACACTCTCTTACACGCTGTTACACCCTCTTACACACTGTTACTGTCTCTTACACTCTCTTACACTCTGCTACTGTCTCTTACCGTCTGTTACTGTCTCTTACACTCTGCTACTGTCTCCTACACTCTGTTACTGTCTCTTTCACTCTGCTACTGTCTCTTACACACTGCTACTATCTCTTACGCTCTGTTACTGTCTCTTAGACTCTACTACACTGTCATACACTCTGTTACTGTATCTTACACTCTGTTACTGTCTCGTACACTCTGTTACTGTCTCTTACACTCTGTTACTGTCTCCTATACTCTGTTACTGTCTCTTACACTCTGTTACTGTCTCCTATACTCTGTTACTGTCTCCTATACTCTGTTACACTCTCTTACACTATGTTACACCCTCTTACACACTGTTACTGTCTCTTACACTCTCTTACACTCTGCTACTGTCTCTTACATTCTGTTACTGTCACTTACACTCTGCTACTGTCTCTTACACTCTGTTACTGTCTATTTCACTCTGCTACTGTCTCTTACACTCTGCTACTATCTCTTACGCTCTGTTACTGTCTCTTACACTCTACTACACTGTCATACACTCTGTTACTGTCTCGTACACTCTGTTACTGTCTCTTACACTCTGTTACTGTCTCCTATACTCTGTTACTGTCTCTTACACTCTGTTACTGTCTCCTATACTCTGTTACTGTCTCCTATACTCTGTTACACTCTCTTACACTCTGTTACACCCTCTTACACACTGTTACTGTCTCTTACACTCTCTTACACTCTGCTACTGTCTCTTACATTCTGTTACTGTCACTTACACTCTGCTACTGTCTCTTACACTCTGTTACTGTCTATTTCACTCTGCTACTGTCTCTTACCCTCTGTTACTGTCTCTTACACTCTGCTACTGTCTCCTACACTCTGTTACTGTCTCTTTCACTCTGCTACTGTCTCTTACACTCTGCTACTATCTCTTACGCTCTGTTACTGTCTCTTACACTCTACTACACTGTCATACACTCTGTTACTGTATCTTACACTCTGTTACTGTCTCGTACACTCTGTTACTGTCTCCTATACTCTGTTACTGTCTCCTATACTCTGTTACACTCTCTTACACTCTGTTACACCCTCTTACACACTGTTACTGTCTCTTACACTCTCTTACACTCTGCTACTGTCTCTTACATTCTGTTACTGTCACTTACACTCTGCTACTGTCTCTTACACTCTGTTACTGTCTATTTCACTCTGCTACTGTCTCTTACACTCTGTTACTGTCTATTTCACGCTGCTACTGTCTCTTACACTCTGCTACTATCTCTTACGCTCTGTTACTGTCTCTTACACTCTACTACACTGTCATACACTCTGTTACTGTATCTTACACTCTGTTACTGTCTCGTACACTCTGTTACTGTCTCTTACACTCTGTTACTGTCTCCTATACTCTGTTACTGTCTTTTACACTCTGTTACTGTCTCCTATACTCTGTTACTGTCTTCTATACTCTGTTACACTCTCTTACACTCTGCTGCTGTCTCATATACTCTGTTACTGTCTCTTACACTATGTTACTGTCTCTTACACTCTCTTACCCTCTCCTACACTCTGCTACTGTCTCTTACACCCTCTTACACTCTGTTACTGTCTCTTACACTCTCTTACACTCTGTTACACTCTCTTACACGCTGTTACACCCTCTTACACACTGTTACTGTCTCTTACCCTCTGTCACTGTCTCTTACACTCTGCTACTGTCTCCTACACTCTGTTACTGTCTCTTTCACTCTGCTACTGTCTCTTACACTCTGCTACTATCTCTTACGCTCTGTTACTGTCTCTTACACTCTACTACACTGTCATACACTCTGTTACTGTATCTTACACTCTGTTACTGTCTCTTACACTTTGTTACTGTCTCCTATACTCTGTTACTGTCTCCTATACTCTGTTACTGTTTCTTACACTCTGTTACTGTCTCCTATACTCTGTTACTGTCTCCTATACTCTGTTACACTCTCTTACACTCTGTTACACCCTCTTACACACTGTTACTGTCTCTTACACTCTCTTACACTCTGCTACTGTCTCTTACATTCTGTTACTGTCACTTACACTCTGCTACTGTCTCTTACACTCTGTTACTGTCTATTTCACTCTGCTACTGTCTCTTACACTCTGCTACTATCTCTTACGCTCTGTTACTGTCTCTTACACTCTACTACACTGTCATACACTCTGTTACTGTCTCGTACACTCTGTTACTGTCTCTTACACTCTTTTACTGTCTCCTATACTCTGTTACTGTCTCTTACACTCTGTTACTGTCTCTTACACTCTGTTACTGTCTCCTATACTCTGTTACTGTCTCCTATACTCTGTTACACTCTCTTACACTCTGCTGCTGTCTCATATACTCTGTTACTGTATCTTACACTCTGTTACTGTCTCGTACACTCTGTTACTGTCTCTTACACTCTGTTACTGTCTCCTATACTCTGTTACTGTATTTTACACTCTGTTACTGTCTCCTATACTCTGTTACTGTCTCCTATACTCTGTTACACTCTCTTACACGCTGTTACACCCTCTTACACACTGTTACTGTCTCTTACACTCTCTTACACTCTGCTACTGTCTCTTACCCTCTGTTACTGTCTCTTACACTCTGCTACTGTCTCCTACACTCTGTTACTGTCTCTTTCACTCTGCTACTGTCTCTTACACACTGCTACTATCTCTTACGCTCTGTTACTGTCTCTTAGACTCTACTACACTGTCATACACTCTGTTACTGTATCTTACACTCTGTTACTGTCTCGTACACTCTGTTACTGTCTCTTACACTCTGTTACTGTCTCCTATACTCTGTTACTGTCTCTTACACTCTGTTACTGTCTCCTATACTCTGTTACTGTCTCCTATACTCTGTTACACTCTCTTACACTCTGTTACACCCTCTTACACACTGTTACTGTCTCTTACACTCTCTTACACTCTGCTACTGTCTCTTACATTCTGTTACTGTCACTTACACTCTGCTACTGTCTCTTACACTCTGTTACTGTCTATTTCACTCTGCTACTGTCTCTTACACTCTGCTACTATCTCTTACGCTCTGTTACTGTCTCTTACACTCTACTACACTGTCATACACTCTGTTACTGTCTCGTACACTCTGTTACTGTCTCTTACACTCTGTTACTGTCTCCTATACTCTGTTACTGTCTCTTACACTCTGTTACTGTCTCCTATACTCTGTTACTGTCTCCTATACACTGTTACTGTCTCCTATACTCTGTTACACTCTCTTACACTCTGTTGCTGTCTCATATACTCTGTTACTGTCTCTTACACTCTGTTACTGTCTCTTACACTCTCTTACACGCTGTTACACTCTCTTACACGCTGTTACACCCTGTTACACACTGTTACTGTCTGTTACACTCTCTTACACTCTGCTACTGTCTCTTACACTCTGTTACTGTCTCTTACACTCTGCTACTGTCTCTTACACTCTGTTACTGTCTCTTTCACTCTGCTACTGTCTCCTATACTCTGTTACTGTCTCCTATACTATGTTACACCCTCTTACACACTGTTACTGTCTCTTACACTCTCTTACTCTCTGTTACTGTCACTTACACTCTGCTACTGTCTCTTACACTCTGTTACTGTCTATTTCACGCTGCTACTGTCTCTTACACTCTGCTACTATCTCTTACGCTCTGTTACTGTCTCTTACACTCTACTACACTGTCATACACTCTGTTACTGTATCTTACACTCTGTTACTGTCTCGTACACTCTGTTACTGTCTCTTACACTCTGTTACTGTCTCCTATACTATGTTACTGTCTTTTACACTCTGTTACTGTCTCCTATACTCTGTTACTGTCTCCTATACTCTGTTACACTCTCTTACACTCTGCTGCTGTCTCATCTACTCTGTTACTGTCTCTTACACTATGTTACTGTCTCTTACACTCTCTTACCCTCTCCTACACTCTGCTACTGTCTCTTACACCCTCTTACACTCTGTTACTGTCTCTTACACTCTCTTACACTCTGTTACACTCTCTTACACGCTGTTACACCCTCTTACACACTGTTACTGTCTCTTACCCTCTGTTACTGTCTCTTACACTCTGCTACTGTCTCCTACACTCTGTTACTGTCTCTTTCACTCTGCTACTGTCTCTTACACTCTGCTACTATCTCTTACGCTCTGTTACTGTCTCTTACACTCTACTACACTGTCATACACTCTGTTACTGTATCTTACACTCTGTTACTGTCTCGTACACTCTGTTACTGTCTCCTATACTCTGTTACTGTCTCCTATACTCTGTTACTGTCTCTTACACTCTGTTACTGTCTCCTATACTCTGTTACTGTCTCCTATACTCTGTTACACTCTCTTACACTCTGTTACACCCTCTTACACACTGTTACTGTCTCTTACACTCTCTTACACTCTCTTACACTCTGCTACTGTCTCTTACATTCTGTTACTGTCACTTACACTCTGCTACTGTCTCTTACACTCTGTTACTGTCTATTTCACTCTGCTACTGTCTCTTACACTCTGCTACTATCTCTTACGCTCTGTTACTGTCTCTTACACTCTACTACACTGTCATACACTCTGTTACTGTATCTTACACTCTGTTACTGTCTCGTACACTCTGTTACTGTCTCTTACACTCTTTTACTGTCTCCTATACTCTGTTACTGTCTCTTACACTCTGTTACTGTCTCCTATACTCTGTTACTGTCTCCTATACTCTGTTACACTCTCTTACACTCTGCTGCTGTCTCATATACTCTGTTACTGTATCTTACACTCTGTTACTGTCTCGTACACTCTGTTACTGTCTCTTACACTCTGTTACTGTCTCCTATACTCTGTTACTGTCTTTTACACTCTGTTACTGTCTCCTATACTCTGTTACTGTCTCCTATACTCTGTTACACTCTCTTACACTCTGCTGCTGTCTCATATACTCTGTTACTGTCTCTTACACTATGTTACTGTCTCTTACACTCTCTTACCCTCTCCTACACTCTGTTACTGTCTCTTACACTCTCTTACACTCTGTTACACTCTCTTACACTCTGTTACACCCTCTTACACACTGTTACAGTCTCTTACACTCTCTTACACTCTGCTACTGTCTCTTACATTCTGTTACTGTCACTTACACTCTGCTACTGTCTCTTACACTCTGTTACTGTCTATTTCACTCTGCTACTGTCTCTTACCCTCTGTTACTGTCTATTACCCTCTGCTACTGTCTCCTACACTCTGTTACGGTCTCTTTCACTCTGCTACTGTCTCTTACACTCTGCTACTATCTCTTACGCTCTGTTACTGTCTCTTACACTCTACTACACTGTCATACACTCTGTTACTGTATCTTACACTCTGTTACTGTCTCGTACACTCTGTTACTGTCTCTTACACTCTGTTACTGCCTCCTATACTCTGTTACTGTCTCCTATACTCTGTTACTGTCTCTTACACTCTGTTACTGTCTCCTATACTCTGTTACTGTCTCCTATACTCTGTTACACTCTCTTACACTCTGTTACACCCTCTTACACACTGTTACTGTCTCTTACACTCTCTTACACTCTGCTACTGTCTCTTACATTCTGTTACTGTCACTTACACTCTGCTACTGTCTCTTACACTCTGTTACTGTCTCTTACACTCTGTTACTGTCTCTTACACTCTGTTACTGTCTCCTATACTCTGTTACTGTCTCCTATACTCTGTTACACTCTCTTACACTCTGCTGCTGTCTCATATACTCTGTTACTGTCTCTTACACTCTGTTACTGTCTCTTACACTCTCTTATACTCTCTTACACTCTGTTACTGTCTCTTACATTCTCTTACACTCTGTTACTGTCTCCTATACTCTGTTACCGTCTCTTACTCTCTGCTACTGTCTCTTACACAGGTTTACGATGTCTACGCGAAGAGATCCCCAGAGACGTTCACAGTATACTGAGATCATTCTGGACTATGTGATCCTAGAGGACGGTATATGCCATGTGACACTCTCTTACACTCTACTACACTCTAATACACTCTGCTACTGTCTCTTTCACTCTGTTACTGTCTCTTTCACTCTGCTACTGTCTCTTACACTCTGCTACTATCTCTTACGCTCTGTTACTGTCTCTTACACTCTACTACACTGTCATACACTCTGTTACTGTATCTTACACTCTGTTACTGTTTCGTACACTCTGTTACTGTCTCTTACACTCTGTTACTGCCTCCTTTACTCTGTTACTGTCTCCTATACTCTGTTACTGTCTCTTACACTCTGTTACTGTCTCCTATACTCTGTTACTGTCTCCTATACTCTGTTACACTCTCTTACACTCTGTTACACCCTCTTACACACTGTTACTGTCTCTTACACTCTCTTACACTCTGCTACTGTCTCTTACATTCTGTTACTGTCACTTACACTCTGCTACTGTCTCTTACACTCTGTTACTGTCTATTTCACTCTGCTACTGTCTCTTACCCTCTGTTACTGTCTCTTACACTCTGCTACTGTCTCCTACACTCTGTTACTGTCTCTTTCACTCTGCTACTGTCTCTTACACTCTGCTACTATCTCTTACGCTCTGTTACTGTCTCTTACACTCTACTACACTGTCATACACTCTGTTACTGTATCTTACACTCTGTTACTGTCTCGTACACTCTGTTACTGTCTCTTACACTCTGTTACTGTCTCCTATACTCTGTTACTGTCTCTTACACTCTGTTACTGTCTCCTATACTCTGTTACTGTCTCCTATACTCTGTTACTGTCTCCTATACTCTGTTACACTCTCTTACACTCTGTTACACCCTCTTACACACTGTTACTGTCTCTTACACTCTCTTACACTCTGCTACTGTCTCTTACATTCTGTTACTGTCACTTACACTCTGCTACTGTCTCTTACACTCTGTTACTGTCTATTTCACTCTGCTACTGTCTCTTACACTCTGCTACTATCTCTTACGCTCCGTTACTGTCTCTTACACTCTACTACACTGTCATACACTCTGTTACTGTGTCTTACACTCTGTTACTGTCTCGTACACTCTGTTACTGTCTCTTACACTCTTTTACTGTCTCCTATACTCTGTTACTGTCTCCTATACTCTGTTGCACTCTCTTACACTCTGCTGCTGTCTCATATACTCTGTTACTGTATCTTACACTCTGTTACTGTCTCGTACACTCTGTTACTGTCTCTTACACTCTGTTACTGTCTCTTACACTCTGTTACTGTCTCCTATACTCTGTTACTGTCTTTTACACTCTGTTACTGTCTCCTATACTCTGTTACTGTCTCCTATACTCTGTTACACTCTCTTACACTCTGCTGCTGTCTCATATACTCTGTTACTGTCTCTTACACTATGTTACTGTCTCTTACACTCTCTTACCCTCTCCTACACTCTGCTACTGTCTCTTACACCCTCTTACACTCTGTTACTGTCTCTTGCACTCTCTTACACTCTGTAACACTATCTTACACGCTGTTACACCCTCTTACACACTGTTACTGTCTCTTACACTCTCTTACACTCTGCTACTGTCTCTTACCCTCTGTTACTGTCTCTTACACTCTGTTACTGTCTCTTACACTCTGCTACTGTCTCCTACACTCTGTTACTGTCTCTTTCACTCTGCTACTGTCTCTTACACACTGCTACTATCTCTTACGCTCTGTTACTGTCTCTTACACTCTACTACACTGTCATACACTCTGTTACTGTCTCGTACACTCTGTTACTGTCTCGTACACTCTGTTACTGTCTCTTACACTCTGTTACTGTCTCCTATACTCTGTTACTGTCTCTTACACTCTGTTACTGTCTCCTATACTCTGTTACTGTCTCCTATACTCTGTTACTGTCTCCTATACTCTGTTACACTCTCTTACACTCTGTTACACCCTCTTACACACTGTTACTGTCTCTTACACTCTGTTACTGTCTATTTCACTCTGCTACTGTCTCTTACACTCTGCTACTATCTCTTACGCTCTGTTACTGTCTCTTACACTCTACTACACTGTCATATACTCTGTTACTGTATCTTACACTCTGTTACTGTCTCGTACACTCTGTTACTGTCTCTTACACTCTGTTACTGTCTCCTATACTCTGTTACTGTCTCCTATACTCTGTTACTGTCTCTTACACTCTGTTACTGTCTCCTATACTCTGTTACTGTCTCCTATACTCTGTTACACTCTCTTACACTCTGTTACACCCTCTTACACACTGTTACTGTCTCTTACACTCTCTTACACTCTGCTACTGTCTCTTACATTCTGTTACTGTCACTTACACTCTGCTACTGTCTCTTACACTCTGTTACTGTCTATTTCACTCTGCTACTGTCTCTTACCCTCTGTTACTGTCTCTTACACTCTGCTACTGTCTCCTACACTCTGTTACTGTCTCTTTCACTCTGCTACTGTCTCTTACACTCTGCTACTATCTCTTACGCTCTGTTACTGTCTCTTACACTCTACTACACTGTCATACACTCTGTTACTGTATCTTACACTCTGTTACTGTCTCGTACACTCTGTTACTGTCTCTTACACTCTGTTACTGCCTCCTATACTCTGTTACTGTCTCTTACACTCTGTTACTGTCTCCTATACTCTGTTACTCTCTCTTACACTCTGTTACACCCTCTTACACACTGTTACTGTCTCTTACACTCTCTTACACTCTGCTACTGTCTCTTACATTCTGTTACTGTCACTTACACTCTGCTACTGTCTCTTACACTCTGTTACTGTCTATTTCACTCTGCTACTGTCTCTTACACTCTGCTACTATCTCTTACGCTGTGTTACTGTCTCTTACACTCTACTACACTGTCATACACTCTGTTACTGTCTCGTACACTCTGTTACTGTCTCGTACACTCTGTTACTGTCTTTTACACTCTGTTACTGTCTCCTATACTCTGTTACTGTCTCTTACACTCTGTTACTGTCTCCTATACTCTGTTACTGTCTCCTATACTCTGTTACACTCTCTTACACTCTGCTGCTGTCTCATATACTCTGTTACTGTCTCTTACACTCTTTTACCCTCTCCTACACTCTGCTACTGTCTCTTACACCCTCTTACACTCTGTTACTGTCTCTTACACTCTCTTACACTCTGTTACACTCTCTTACACGCTGTTACACCCTCTTACACACTCTTACTGTCTCTTACACTCTCTTACACTCTGCTACTGTCTCTTACCCTCTGTTACTGTCTCTTAAACTCTGCTACTGTCTCCTACACTCTGTTACTGTCTCTTTCACTCTGCTACTGTCTCTTACACTCTGTTACACTCTCTTACACTCTGTTACTGTCTCTTACATTCTCTTACACTCTGTTACTGTCTCCTATACTCTGTTACCGTCTCTTACTCTCTGCTACTGTCTCTTACACAGGTTTACGATGTCTACGCGAAGAAATCCCCAGAGACGTTCACAGTATACTGAGATCATTCTGGACTATGTGATCCTAGAGGACGGTATATGCCATGTGACACTCTCTTACACTCTACTACACTCTACTACACTCTGCTACTGTCTCTTTCACTCTGTTACTGTCTCTTTCACTCTGCTACTGTCTCTTACACTCTGCTACTATCTCTTACGCTCTGTTACTGTCTCTTACACTCTACTACACTGTCATACACTCTGTTACTGTATCTTACACTCTGTTACTGTCTCGTACACTCTGTTACTGTCTCTTACACTCTGTTACACCCTCTTACACACTGTTACTGTCTCTTACACTCTCTTACACTCTGCTACTGTCTCTTACATTCTGTTACTGTCACTTACACTCTGCTACTGTCTCTTACACTCTGTTACTGTCTATTTCACTCTGCTACTGTCTCTTACCCTCTGTTACTGTCTCTTACACTCTGCTACTGTCTCCTACACTCTGTTACTGTCTCTTTCACTCTGCTACTGTCTCTTACACTCTGCTACTATCTCTTACGCTCTGTTACTGTCTCTTACACTCTACTACACTGTCATACACTCTGTTACTGTATCTTACACTCTGTTACTGTCTCGTACACTCTGTTACTGTCTCTTACACTCTGTTACTGCCTCCTATACTCTGTTACTGTCTCCTATACTCTGTTACTGTCTCTTACACTCTGTTACTGTCTCCTATACTCTGTTACTGTCTCCTATACTCTGTTACACTCTCTTACACTCTGTTACACCCTCTTACACACTGTTACTGTCTCTTACACTCTCTTACACTCTGCTACTGTCTCTTACATTCTGTTACTGTCACTTACACTCTGCTACTGTCTCTTACACTCTGTTACTGTCTCTTACACTCTGTTACTGTCTCTTACACTCTGTTACTGTCTCCTATACTCTGTTACTGTCTCCTATACTCTGTTACACTCTCTTACACTCTGCTGCTGTCTCATATACTCTGTTACTGTCTCTTACACTCTGTTACTGTCTCTTACACTCTCTTACACTCTCTTACACTCTGTTACTGTCTCTTACATTCTCTTACACTCTGTTACTGTCTCCTATACTCTGTTACCGTCTCTTACTCTCTACTACTGTCTCTTACACAGGTTTACGATGTCTACGCGAAGAGATCCCCAGAGACGTTCACAGTATACTGAGATCATTCTGGACTATGTGATCCTAGAGGACGGTATATGCCATGTGACACTCTCTTACACTCTACTACACTCTACTACACTCTGCTACTGTCTCTTTCACTCTGTTACTGTCTCTTTCACTCTGCTACTGTCTCTTACACTCTGCTACTATCTCTTACGCTCTGTTACTGTCTCTTACACTCTACTACACTGTCATACACTCTGTTACTGTATCTTACACTCTATTACTGTCTTGTACACTCTGTTACTGTCTCTTACACTCTGTTACTGCCTCCTATACTCTGTTACTGTCTCCTATACTCTGTTACTGTCTCTTACACTCTGTTACTGTCTCCTATACTCTGTTACTGTCTCCTATACTCTGTTACACTCTCTTACACTCTGTTACACCCTCTTACACACTGTTACTGTCTCTTACACTCTCTTACACTCTGCTACTGTCTCTTACATTCTGTTACTGTCACTTACACTCTGCTACTGTCTCTTACACTCTGTTACTGTCTCTTACACTCTGTTACTGTCTCTTACACTCTGTTACTGTCTCCTATACTCTGTTACTGTCTCCTATACTCTGTTACACTCTCTTACACTCTGCTGCTGTCTCATATACTCTGTTACTGTCTCCTATACTCTGTTACTGTCTCTTACACTCTGTTACTGTCTCCTATACTCTGTTACTGTCTCCTATACTCTGTTACACTCTCTTACACTCTGTTACACCCTCTTACACACTGTTACTGTCTCTTACACTCTCTTACACTCTGCTACTATCTCTTACGCTCCGTTACTGTCTCTTACACTCTACTACACTGTCATACACTCTGTTACTGTATCTTACACTCTGTTACTGTCTAGTACACTCTGTTACTGTCTCTTACACTCTTTTACTGTCTCCTATACTCTGTTACTGTCTCCTATACTCTGTTACACTCTCTTACACTCTGCTGCTGTCTCATATACTCTGTTACTGTATCTTACACTCTGTTACTGTCTCGTACACTCTGTTACTGTCTCTTACACTCTGTTACTGTCTCCTATACTCTGTTACTGTCTTTTACACTCTGTTACTGTCTCCTATACTCTGTTACTGTCTCCTATACTCTGTTACACTCTCTTACACTCTGCTGCTGTCTCATATACTCTGTTACTGTCTCTTACACTATGTTACTGTCTCTTACACTCTCTTACCCTCTCCTACACTCTGCTACTGTCTCTTACACCCTCTTACACTCTGTTACTGTCTCTTACACTCTCTTACACTCTGTTACACTCTCTTACACGCTGTTACACCCTCTTACACACTGTTACTGTCTCTTACCCTCTGTTACTGTCTCTTACACTCTGCTACTGTCTCCTACACTCTGTTACTGTCTCTTTCACTCTGCTACTGTCTCTTACACTCTGCTACTATCTCTTACGCTCTGTTACTGTCTCTTACACTCTACTACACTGTCATACACTCTGTTACTGTATCTTACACTCTGTTACTGTCTCTTACACTTTGTTACTGTCTCCTATACTCTGTTACTGTCTCCTATACTCTGTTACTGTTTCTTACACTCTGTTACTGTCTCCTATACTCTGTTACTGTCTCCTATACTCTGTTACACTCTCTTACACTCTGTTACACCCTCTTACACACTGTTACTATCTCTTACACTCTCTTACACTCTGCTACTGTCTCTTACATTCTGTTACTGTCACTTACACTCTGCTACTGTCTCTTACACTCTGTTACTGTCTATTTCACTCTGCTACTGTCTCTTACACTCTGCTACTATCTCTTACGCTCTGTTACTGTCTCTTACACTCTACTACACTGTCATACACTCTGTTACTGTCTCGTACACTCTGTTACTGTCTCTTACACTCTTTTACTGTCTCCTACACTCTGTTACTGTCTCTTACACTCTGTTACTGTCTCTTACACTCTGTTACTGTCTCCTATACTCTGTTACTGTCTCCTATACTCTGTTACACTCTCTTACACTCTGCTGCTGTCTCATATACTCTGTTACTGTATCTTACACTCTGTTACTGTCTCGTACACTCTGTTACTGTCTCTTACACTCTGTTACTGTCTCCTATACTCTGTTACTGTATTTTACACTCTGTTACTGTCTCCTATACTCTGTTACTGTCTCCTATACTCTGCTACTGTCTCTTACACCCTCTTACACTCTGTTACTGTCTCTTACACTCTCTTACACTCTGTTACACTCTGCTGCTGTCTCATATACTCTGTTACTGTCTCTTACACTATGTTACTGTCTCTTACACTCTCTTACCCTCTCCTACACTCTGCTACTGTCTCTTACACCCTCTTACACTCTGTTACTGTCTCTTACACTCTCTTACACTCTGTTACACTCTCTTACACTCTGTTACACCCTCTTACACACTGTTACTGTCTCTTACACTCTCTTACACTCTGCTTCTGTCTCTTACATTCTGTTACTGTCACTTACACTCTGCTACTGTCTCTTACACTCTGTTACTGTCTATTTCACTCTGCTACTGTCTCGTACCCTCTGTTACTGTCTATTACCCTCTGCTACTGTCTCCTACACTCTGTTACTGTCTCTTTCACTCTGCTACTGTCTCTTACACTCTGCTACTATCTCTTACGCTCTGTTACTGTCTCTTACACTCTACTACACTGTCATACACTCTGTTACTGTATCTTACACTCTGTTACTGTCTCGTACACTCTGTTACTGTCTCTTACACTCTGTTACTGCCTCCTATACTCTGTTACTGTCTCCTATACTCTGTTACTGTCTCTTACACTCTGTTACTGTCTCCTATACTCTGTTACTGTCTCCTATACTCTGTTACACTCTCTTACACTCTGTTACACCCTCTTACACACTGTTACTGTCTCTTACACTCTCTTACACTCTGCTACTGTCTCTTACATTCTGTTACTGTCACTTACACTCTGCTACTGTCTCTTACACTCTGTTACTGTCTCTTACACTCTGTTACTGTCTCTTACACTCTGTTACTGTCTCCTATACTCTGTTACTGTCTCCTATACTCTGTTACACTCTCTTACACTCTGCTGCTGTCTCATATACTCTGTTACTGTCTCTTACACTCTGTTACTGTCTCTTACACTCTCTTACACTCTCTTACACTCTGTTACTGTCTCTTACATTCTCTTACACTCTGTTACTGTCTCCTATACTCTGTTACCGTCTCTTACTCTCTGCTACTGTCTCTTACACAGGTTTACGATGTCTACGCGAAGAGATCCCCAGAGACGTTCACAGTATACTGAGATCATTCTGGACTATGTGATCCTAGAGGACGGTATATGCCATGTGACACTCTCTTACACTCTACTACACTCTGCTACTGTCTCTTTCACTCTGTTACTGTCTCTTTCACTCTGCTACTGTCTCTTACACTCTGCTACTATCTCTTACGCTCTGTTACTGTCTCTTACACTCTACTACACTGTCATACACTCTGTTACTGTATCTTACACTCTGTTACTGTCTCGTACACTCTGTTACTGTCTCTTACACTCTGTTACTGCCTCCTTTACTCTGTTACTGTCTCCTATACTCTGTTACTGTCTCTTACACTCTGTTACTGTCTCCTATACTCTGTTACTGTCTCCTATACTCTGTTACACTCTCTTACACTCTGTTACACCCTCTTACACACTGTTACTGTCTCTTACACTCTCTTACACTCTGCTACTGTCTCTTACATTCTGTTACTGTCACTTACACTATGCTACTGTCTCTTACACTCTGTTACTGTCTATTTCACTCTGCTACTGTCTCTTACCCTCTGTTACTGTCTCTTACACTCTGCTACTGTCTCCTACACTCTGTTACTGTCTCTTTCACTCTGCTACTGTCTCTTACACTCTGCTACTATCTCTTACGCTCTGTTACTGTCTCTTACACTCTACTACACTGTCATACACTCTGTTACTGTATCTTACACTCTGTTACTGTCTCGTACACTCTGTTACTGTCTCCTATACTCTGTTACTGTCTCCTATACTCTGTTACACTCTCTTACACTCTGTTACACCCTCTTACACACTGTTACTGTCTCTTACACTCTCTTACACTCTGCTACTGTCTCTTACATTCTGTTACTGTCACTTACACTCTGCTACTGTCTCTTACACTCTGTTACTGTCTATTTCACTCTGCTACTGTCTCTTACCCTCTGTTACTGTCTCTTACACTCTGCTACTGTCTCCTACACTCTGTTACTGTCTCTTTCACTCTGCTACTGTCTCTTACACTCTGCTACTATCTCTTACGCTCTGTTACTGTCTCTTACACTCTACTACACTGTCATACACTCTGTTACTGTATCTTACACTCTGTTACTGTCTCTTACACTCTGTTACTGTCTCCTATACTCTGTTACTGTCTCATATACTCTGTTACACTCTCTTACACTCTGTTACACCCTCTTACACACTGTTACTGTCTCTTACACTCTCTTACACTCTGCTACTGTCTCTTACATTCTGTTACTGTCACTTACACTCTGCTACTGTCTCTTACACTCTGTTACTGTCTATTTCACTCTGCTACTGTCTCTTACACTCTGCTACTATCTCTTACGCTCCGTTACTGTCTCTTACACTCTACTACACTGTCATACACTCTGTTACTGTGTCTTACACTCTGTTACTGTCTCGTACACTCTGTTACTGTCTCTTACACTCTTTTACTGTCTCCTATACTCTGTTACTGTCTCCTATACTCTGTTGCACTCTCTTACACTCTGCTGCTGTCTCATATACTCTGTTACTGTATCTTACACTCTGTTACTGTCTCGTACACTCTGTTACTGTCTCTTACACTCTGTTACTGTCTCTTACACTCTGTTACTGTCTCCTATACTCTGTTACTGTCTTTTACACTCTGTTACTGTCTCCTATACTCTGTTACTGTCTCCTATACTCTGTTACACTCTCTTACACTCTGCTGCTGTCTCATATACTCTGTTACTGTCTCTTACACTATGTTACTGTCTCTTACACTCTCTTACCCTCTCCTACACTCTGCTACTGTCTCTTACACCCTCTTACACTCTGTTACTGTCTCTTGCACTCTCTTACACTCTGTAACACTCTCTTACACGCTGTTACACCCTCTTACACACTGTTACTGTCTCTTACACTCTCTTACACTCTGCTACTGTCTCTTACCCTCTGTTACTGTCTCTTACACTCTGTTACTGTCTCTTACACTCTGCTACTGTCTCCTACACTCTGTTACTGTCTCTTTCACTCTGCTACTGTCTCTTACACACTGCTACTATCTCTTACGCTCTGTTACTGTCTCTTACACTCTACTACACTGTCATACACTCTGTTACTGTATCTTACACTCTGTTACTGTCTCGTACACTCTGTTACTGTCTCTTACACTCTGTTACTGTCTCCTATACTCTGTTACTGTCTCTTACACTCTGTTACTGTCTCCTATACTCTGTTACTGTCTCCTATACTCTGTTACTGTCTCCTATACTCTGTTACACTCTCTTACACTCTGTTACACCCTCTTACACACTGTTACTGTCTCTTACACTCTGTTACTGTCTATTTCACTCTGCTACTGTCTCTTACACTCTGCTACTATCTCTTACGCTCTGTTACTGTCTCTTACACTCTACTACACTGTCATATACTCTGTTACTGTATCTTACACTCTGTTACTGTCTCGTACACTCTGTTACTGTCTCTTACACTCTGTTACTGTCTCCTATACTCTGTTACTGTCTCCTATACTCTGTTACTGTCTCTTACACTCTGTTACTGTCTCCTATACTCTGTTACTGTCTCCTATACTCTGTTACACTCTCTTACACTCTGTTACACCCTCTTACACACTGTTACTGTCTCTTACACTCTCTTACACTCTGCTACTGTCTCTTACATTCTGTTACTGTCACTTACACTCTGCTACTGTCTCTTACACTCTGTTACTGTCTATTTCACTCTGCTACTGTCTCTTACCCTCTGTTACTGTCTCTTACACTCTGCTACTGTCTCCTACACTCTGTTACTGTCTCTTTCACTCTGCTACTGTCTCTTACACTCTGCTACTATCTCTTACGCTCTGTTACTGTCTCTTACACTCTACTACACTGTCATACACTCTGTTACTGTATCTTACACTCTGTTACTGTCTCGTACACTCTGTTACTGTCTCTTACACTCTGTTACTGCCTCCTATACTCTGTTACTGTCTCTTACACTCTGTTACTGTCTCCTATACTCTGTTACTGTCTCCTATACTCTGTTACACTCTCTTACACTCTGTTACACCCTCTTACACACTGTTACTGTCTCTTACACTCTCTTACACTCTGCTACTGTCTCTTACATTCTGTTACTGTCACTTACACTCTGCTACTGTCTCTTACACTCTGTTACTGTCTATTTCACTCTGCTACTGTCTCTTACACTCTGCTACTATCTCTTACGCTGTGTTACTGTCTCTTACACTCTACTACACTGTCATACACTCTGTTACTGTATCTTACACTCTGTTACTGTCTCGTACACTCTGTTACTGTCTTTTACACTCTGTTACTGTCTCCTATACTCTGTTACTGTCTCTTACACTCTGTTACTGTCTCCTATACTCTGTTACTGTCTCCTATACTCTGTTACACTCTCTTACACTCTGCTGCTGTCTCATATACTCTGTTACTGTCTCTTACACTCTTTTACCCTCTCCTACACTCTGCTACTGTCTCTTACACCCTCTTACACTCTGTTACTGTCTCTTACACTCTCTTACACTCTGTTACACTCTCTTACACGCTGTTACACCCTCTTACACACTCTTACTGTCTCTTACACTCTCTTACACTCTGCTACTGTCTCTTACCCTCTGTTACTGTCTCTTAAACTCTGCTACTGTCTCCTACACTCTGTTACTGTCTCTTTCACTCTGCTACTGTCTCTTACACTCTGTTACACTCTCTTACACTCTGTTACTGTCTCTTACATTCTCTTACACTCTGTTACTGTCTCCTATACTCTGTTACCGTCTCTTACTCTCTGCTACTGTCTCTTACACAGGTTTACGATGTCTACGCGAAGAGATCCCCAGAGACGTTCACAGTATACTGAGATCATTCTGGACTATGTGATCCTAGAGGACGGTATATGCCATGTGACACTCTCTTACACTCTACTACACTCTACTACACTCTGCTACTGTCTCTTTCACTCTGTTACTGTCTCTTTCACTCTGCTACTGTCTCTTACACTCTGCTACTATCTCTTACGCTCTGTTACTGTCTCTTACACTCTACTACACTGTCATACACTCTGTTACTGTATCTTACACTCTGTTACTGTCTCGTACACTCTGTTACTGTCTCTTACACTCTGTTACACCCTCTTACACACTGTTACTGTCTCTTACACTCTCTTACACTCTGCTACTGTCTCTTACATTCTGTTACTGTCACTTACACTCTGCTACTGTCTCTTACACTCTGTTACTGTCTATTTCACTCTGCTACTGTCTCTTACCCTCTGTTACTGTCTCTTACACTCTGCTACTGTCTCCTACACTCTGTTACTGTCTCTTTCACTCTGCTACTGTCTCTTACACTCTGCTACTATCTCTTACGCTCTGTTACTGTCTCTTACACTCTACTACACTGTCATACACTCTGTTACTGTATCTTACACTCTGTTACTGTCTCGTACACTCTGTTACTGTCTCTTACACTCTGTTACTGCCTCCTATACTCTGTTACTGTCTCCTATACTCTGTTACTGTCTCTTACACTCTGTTACTGTCTCCTATACTCTGTTACTGTCTCCTATACTCTGTTACACTCTCTTACACTCTGTTACACCCTCTTACACACTGTTACTGTCTCTTACACTCTCTTACACTCTGCTACTGTCTCTTACATTCTGTTACTGTCACTTACACTCTGCTACTGTCTCTTACACTCTGTTACTGTCTCTTACACTCTGTTACTGTCTCTTACACTCTGTTACTGTCTCCTATACTCTGTTACTGTCTCCTATACTCTGTTACACTCTCTTACACTCTGCTGCTGTCTCATATACTCTGTTACTGTCTCTTACACTCTGTTACTGTCTCTTACACTCTCTTACACTCTCTTACACTCTGTTACTGTCTCTTACATTCTCTTACACTCTGTTACTGTCTCCTATACTCTGTTACCGTCTCTTACTCTCTACTACTGTCTCTTACACAGGTTTACGATGTCTACGCGAAGAGATCCCCAGAGACGTTCACAGTATACTGAGATCATTCTGGACTATGTGATCCTAGAGGACGGTATATGCCATGTGACACTCTCTTACACTCTACTACACTCTACTACACTCTGCTACTGTCTCTTTCACTCTGTTACTGTCTCTTTCACTCTGCTACTGTCTCTTACACTCTGCTACTATCTCTTACGCTCTGTTACTGTCTCTTACACTCTACTACACTGTCATACACTCTGTTACTGTATCTTACACTCTATTACTGTCTTGTACACTCTGTTACTGTCTCTTACACTCTGTTACTGCCTCCTATACTCTGTTACTGTCTCCTATACTCTGTTACTGTCTCTTACACTCTGTTACTGTCTCCTATACTCTGTTACTGTCTCCTATACTCTGTTACACTCTCTTACACTCTGTTACACCCTCTTACACACTGTTACTGTCTCTTACACTCTCTTACACTCTGCTACTGTCTCTTACATTCTGTTACTGTCACTTACACTCTGCTACTGTCTCTTACACTCTGTTACTGTCTCTTACACTCTGTTACTGTCTCTTACACTCTGTTACTGTCTCCTATACTCTGTTACTGTCTCCTATACTCTGTTACACTCTCTTACACTCTGCTGCTGTCTCATATACTCTGTTACTGTCTCCTATACTCTGTTACTGTCTCTTACACTCTGTTACTGTCTCCTATACTCTGTTACTGTCTCCTATACTCTGTTACACTCTCTTACACTCTGTTACACCCTCTTACACACTGTTACTGTCTCTTACACTCTCTTACACTCTGCTACTGTCTCTTACATTCTGTTACTGTCACTTACACTATGCTACTGTCTCTTACACTCTGTTACTGTCTATTTCACTCTGCTACTGTCTCTTACCCTCTGTCACTGTCTCTTACACTCTGCTACTGTCTCCTACACTCTGTTACTGTCTCTTTCACTCTGCTACTGTCTCTTACACTCTGCTACTATCTCTTACGCTCTGTTACTGTCTCTTACACTCTACTACACTGTCATACACTCTGTTACTGTATCTTACACTCTGTTACTGTCTCGTACACTCTGTTACTGTCTCCTATACTCTGTTACTGTCTCCTATACTCTGTTACACTCTCTTACACTCTGTTACACCCTCTTACACACTGTTACTGTCTCTTACACTCTCTTACACTCTGCTACTGTCTCTTACATTCTGTTACTGTCACTTACACTCTGCTACTGTCTCTTACACTCTGTTACTGTCTATTTCACTCTGCTACTGTCTCTTACCCTCTGTTACTGTCTCTTACACTCTGCTACTGTCTCCTACACTCTGTTACTGTCTCTTTCACTCTGCTACTGTCTCTTACACTCTGCTACTATCTCTTACGCTCTGTTACTGTCTCTTACACTCTACTACACTGTCATACACTCTGTTACTGTATCTTACACTCTGTTACTGTCTCTTACACTCTGTTATTGTCTCCTATACTCTGTTACTGTCTCAGATACTCTGTTACACTCTCTTACACTCTGTTACACCCTCTTACACACTGTTACTGTCTCTTTCACTCTCTTACACTCTGCTACTGTCTCTTACATTCTGTTACTGTCACTTACACTCTGCTACTGTCTCTTACACTCTCTTACTGTCTATTTCACTCTGCTACTGTCTCTTACACTCTGCTACTATCTCTTACGCTCCGTTACTGTCTCTTACACTCTACTACACTGTCATACACTCTGTTACTGTATCTTACACTCTGTTACTGTCTAGTACACTCTGTTACTGTCTCTTACACTCTTTTACTGTCTCCTATACTCTGTTACTGTCTCCTATACTCTGTTACACTCTCTTACACTCTGCTGCTGTCTCATATACTCTGTTACTGTATCTTACACTCTGTTACTGTCTCGTACACTCTGTTACTGTCTCTTACACTCTGTTACTGTCTCCTATACTCTGTTACTGTCTTTTACACTCTGTTACTGTCTCCTATACTCTGTTACTGTCTCCTATACTCTGTTACACTCTCTTACACTCTGCTGCTGTCTCATATACTCTGTTACTGTCTCTTACACTATGTTACTGTCTCTTACACTCTCTTACCCTCTCCTACACTCTGCTACTGTCTCTTACACCCTCTTACACTCTGTTACTGTCTCTTACACTCTCTTACACTCTGTTACACTCTCTTACACGCTGTTACACCCTCTTACACACTGTTACTGTCTCTTACCCTCTGTTACTGTCTCTTACACTCTGCTACTGTCTCCTACACTCTGTTACTGTCTCTTTCACTCTGCTACTGTCTCTTACACTCTGCTACTATCTCTTACGCTCTGTTACTGTCTCTTACACTCTACTACACTGTCATACACTCTGTTACTGTATCTTACACTCTGTTACTGTCTCTTACACTCTGTTACTGTCTCCTATACTCTGTTACTGTCTCCTATACTCTGTTACTGTCTCTTACACTCTGTTACTGTCTCCTATACTCTGTTACTGTCTCCTATACTCTGTTACACTCTCTTACACTCTGTTACACCCTCTTACACACTGTTACTGTCTCTTACACTCTCTTACACTCTGCTACTGTCTCTTACATTCTGTTACTGTCACTTACACTCTGCTACTGTCTCTTACACTCTGTTACTGTCTATTTCACTCTGCTACTGTCTCTTACACTCTGCTACTATCTCTTACGCTCTGTTACTGTCTCTTACACTCTACTACACTGTCATACACTCTGTTACTGTATCTTACACTCTGTTACTGTCTCGTACACTCTGTTACTGTCTCTTACACTCTTTTACTGTCTCCTATACTCTGTTACTGTCTCTTACACTCTGTTACTGTCTCCTATGCTCTGTTACTGTCTCCTATACTCTGTTACACTCTCTTACACTCTGCTGCTGTCTCATATACTCTGTTACTGTATCTTACACTCTGTTATTGTCTCGTACACTCTGTTACTGTCTCCTATGCTCTGTTACTGTCTCCTATACTCTGTTACACTCTCTTACACTCTGCTGCTGTCTCATATACTCTGTTACTGTCTCTTACACTCTGTTACTGTCTCCTATACTCTGTTACTGTCTTTTACACTCTGTTACTGTCTCCTATACTCTGTTACACTCTCTTACACTCTGCTGCTGTCTCATATACTCTGTTACTGTCTCTTACACTCTGTTACTGTCTCCTATACTCTGTTACTGTCTTTTACACTCTGTTACTGTCTCCTATACTCTGTTACTGTCTCCTATACTCTGTTACACTCTCTTACACTCTGCTGCTGTCTCATATACTCTGTTACTGTCTCTTACACTATGTTACTGTCTCTTACACTCTCTTACCCTCTCCTACACTCTGCTACTGTCTCTTACACCCTCTTACACTCTGTTACTGTCTCTTACACTCTCTTACACTCTGTTACACTCTCTTACACTCTGTTACACCCTCTTACACACTGTTACTGTCTCTTACACTCTCTTACACTCTGCTACTGTCTCTTACATTCTGTTACTGTCACTTACACTCTGCTACTGTCTCTTACACTCTGTTACTGTCTATTTCACTCTGCTACTGTCTCTTACCCTCTGTTACTGTCTATTACCCTCTGCTACTGTCTCCTACACTCTGTTACTGTCTCTTTCACTCTGCTACTGTCTCTTACACTCTGCTACTATCTCTTACGCTCTGTTACTGTCTCTTACACTCTACTACACTGTCATACACTCTGTTACTGTATCTTACACTCTGTTACTGTCTCGTACACTCTGTTACTGTCTCTTACACTCTGTTACTGCCTCCTATACTCTGTTACTGTCTCCTATACTCTGTTACTGTCTCTTACACTCTGTTACTGTCTCCTATACTCTGTTACACTCTCTTACACTCTGTTACACCCTCTTACACACTGTTACTGTCTCTTACACTCTCTTACACTCTGCTACTGTCTCTTACATTCTGTTACTGTCACTTACACTCTGCTACTGTCTCTTACACTCTGTTACTGTCTCTTACACTCTGTTACTGTCTCTTACACTCTGTTACTGTCTCCTATACTCTGTTACTGTCTCCTATACTCTGTTACACTCTCTTACACTCTGCTGCTGTCTCATATACTCTGTTACTGTCTCTTACACTCTGTTACTGTCTCTTACACTCTCTTACACTCTCTTACACTCTGTTACTGTCTCTTACATTCTCTTACACTCTGTTACTGTCTCCTATACTCTGTTACCGTCTCTTACTCTCTGCTACTGTCTCTTACACAGGTTTACGATGTCTACGCGAAGAGATCCCCAGAGACGTTCACAGTATACTGAGATCATTCTGGACTATGTGATCCTAGAGGACGGTATATGCCATGTGACACTCTCTTACACTCTACTACACTCTACTACACTCTGCTACTGTCTCTTTCTCTCTGTTACTGTCTCTTTCACTCTGCTACTGTCTCTTACACTCTGCTACTATCTCTTACGCTCTGTTACTGTCTCTTACACTCTACTACACTGTCATACACACTGTTACTGTATCTTACACTCTGTTACTGTCTTGTACACTCTGTTACTGTCTCTTACACTCTGTTACTGCCTCCTATACTCTGTTACTGTCTCCTATACTCTGTTACTGTCTCTTACACTCTGTTACTGTCTCCTATACTCTGTTACTGTCTCCTATACTCTGTTACACTCTCTTACACTCTGTTACACCCTCTTACACACTGTTACTGTCTCTTACATTCTGTTACTGTCACTTACACTCTGCTACTGTCTCTTACACTCTGTTACTGTCTATTTCACTCTGCTACTGTCTCTTACCCTCTGTTACTGTCTCTTACACTCTGCTACTGTCTCCTACACTCTGTTACTGTCTCTTTCACTCTGCTACTGTCTCTTACACTCTGCTACTATCTCTTACGCTCTGTTACTGTCTCTTACACTCTACTACACTGTCATACACTCTGTTACTGTATCTTACACTCTGTTACTGTCTCGTACACTCTGTTACTGTCTCTTACACTCTGTTACTGCCTCCTATACTCTGTTACTGTCTCCTATACTCTGTTACTGTCTCTTACACTCTGTTACTGTCTCCTATACTCTGTTACTGTCTCCTATACTCTGTTACACTCTCTTACACTCTGTTACACCCTCTTACACACTGTTACTGTCTCTTACACTCTGCTACTGTCTCTTACATTCTGTTACTGTCACTTACACTCTGCTACTGTCTCTTACACTCTGTTACTGTCTCTTACACTCTGTTACTGTCTCTTGCACTCTGTTACTGTCTCCTATACTCTGTTACACTCTCTTACACTCTGCTGCTGTCTCATATACTCTGTTACTGTCTCTTACACTCTGTTACTGTCTCTTACACTCTCTTACACTCTCTTACACTCTGTTACTGTCTCTTACATTATCTTACACTCTGTTACTCTCTCCTATACTCTGTTACCGTCTCTTACTCTCTGCTACTGTCTCTTACACAGGTTTACGATGTCTACGCGAAGAGATCCCCAGAGACGTTCACAGTATACTGAGATCATTCTGGACTATGTGATCCTAGAGGACGGTATATGCCATGTGACACTCTCTTACACTCTACTACACTCTGCTACTGTCTCTTTCACTCTGTTACTGTCTCTTTCACTCTGCTACTGTCTCTTACACTCTGCTACTATCTCTTACGCTCTGTTACTGTCTCTTACACTCTACTACACTGTCATACACTCTGTTACTGTATCTTACACTCTGTTACTGTCTCGTACACTCTGTTACTGTCTCTTACACTCTGTTACTGCCTCCTTTACTCTGTTACTGTCTCCTATACTCTGTTACACTCTCTTACACTCTGCTGCTGTCTCATATACTCTGTTGCTGTCTCTTACACTATGTTACTGTCTCTTACACTCTCTTACCCTCTCCTACACTCTGCTACTGTCTCTTACACCCTCTTACACTCTGTTACTGTCTCTTACACTCTCTTACACGCTGTTACACCCTCTTACACACTGTTACTGTCTCTTACCCTCTGTTACTGTCTCTTACACTCTGCTACTGTCTCCTACACTCTGTTACTGTCTCTTTCACTCTGCTACTGTCTCTTACACTCTGCTACTATCTCTCACGCTCTGTTACTGTCTCTTACACTCTACTATACTGTCATACACTCTGTTACTGTATCTTACACTCTGTTACTGTCTCTTACACTCTGTTACTGTCTCCTATACTCTGTTACTGTCTCCTATACTCTGTTACTGTCTCTTACACTCTGTTACTGTCGCCTATACTCTGTTACTGTCTCCTATACTCTGTTACACTCTCTTACACTCTGTTACACCCTCTTACACACTGTTACTGTCTCTTACACTCTCTTACACTCTGCTACTGTCTCTTACATTCTGTTACTGTCACTTACACTCTGCTACTGTCTCTTACACTCTGTTACTGTCTATTTCACTCTGCTACTGTCTCTTACACTCTGCTACTATCTCTTACGCTCTGTTACTGTCTCTTACACTCTACTACACTGTCATACACTCTGTTACTGTATCTTACACTCTGTTACTGTCTCGTACACTCTGTTACTGTCTCTTACACTCTTTTACTGTCTCCTATACTCTGTTACTGTCTCTTACACTCTGTTACTGTCTCCTATACTCTGTTACTGTCTCCTATACTCTGTTACACTCTCTTACACTCTGCTGCTGTCTCATATACTCTGTTACTGTATCTTACACTCTGTTACTGTCTCGTACACTCTGTTACTGTCTCTTACACTCTGTTACTGTCTCCTATACTCTGTTACTGTCTTTTACACTCTGTTACTGTCTCCTATACTCTGTTACTGTCTCCTATACTCTGTTACACTCTCTTACACTCTGCTGCTGTCTCATATACTCTGTTACTGTCTCTTACACTATGTTACTGTCTCTTACACTCTCTTACCCTCTCCTACACTCTGCTACTGTCTCTTACACCCTCTTACACTCTGTTACTGTCTCTTACACTCTCTTACACTCTGTTACACTCTCTTACACTCTGTTACACCCTCTTACACACTGTTACTGTCTCTTACACTCTGCTACTGTCTCTTACATTCTGTTACTGTCACTTACACTCTGCTACTGTCTCTTACACTCTGTTACTGTCTATTTCACTCTGCTACTGTCTCTTACCCTCTGTTACTGTCTATTACCCTCTGCTACTGTCTCCTACACTCTGTTACTGTCTCTTTCACTCTGCTACTGTCTCTTACACTCTGCTACTATCTCTTACGCTCTGTTACTGTCTCTTACACTCTACTACACTGTCATACACTCTGTTACTGTATCTTACACTCTGTTACTGTCTCGTACACTCTGTTACTGTCTCATACACTCTGTTACTGCCTCCTATACTCTGTTACTGTCTCCTATACTCTGTTACTGTCTCTTACACTCTGTTACTGTCTCCTATACTCTGTTACTGTCTCCTATACTCTGTTGCACTCTCTTACACTCTGTTACACCCTCTTACACACCGTTACTGTCTCTTACACTCTCTTACACTCTGCTACTGTCTCTTACATTCTGTTACTGTCACTTACACTCTGCTACTGTCTCTTACACTCTGTTACTGTCTCTTACACTCTGTTACTGTCTCTTACACTCTGTTACTGTCTCCTATACTCTGTTACTGTCTCCTATACTCTGTTACACTCTCTTACACTCTGCTGCTGTCTCATATACTCTGTTACTGTCTCTTACACTCTGTTACTGTCTCTTACACTCTCTTACACTCTCTTACACTCTGTTACTGTCTCTTACATTCTCTTACACTCTGTTACTGTCTCCTATACTCTGTTACCGTCTCTTACTCTCTGCTACTGTCTCTTACACAGGTTTACGATGTCTACGCGAAGAGATCCCCAGAGACGTTCACAGTATACTGAGATCATTCTGGACTATGTGATCCTAGAGGACGGTATATGCCATGTGACACTCTCTTACACTCTACTACACTCTACTACACTCTGCTACTGTCTCTTTCACTCTGCTACTGTCTCTTACACTCTGCTACTATCTCTTACGCTCTGTTACTGTCTCTTACACTCTACTACACTGTCATACACTCTGTTACTGTATCTTACACTCTGTTACTGTCTCGTACACTCTGTTACTGTCTCTTACACTCTGTTACTGCCTCCTTTACTCTGTTACTGTCTCCTATACTCTGTTACTGTCTCTTACACTCTGTTACTGTCTCCTATACTCTGTTACTGTCTCCTATACTCTGTTACACTCTCTTACACTCTGTTACACCCTCTTACACACTGTTACTGTCTCTTACACTCTCTTACACTCTGCTACTGTCTCTTACATTCTGTTACTGTCACTTACACTCTGCTACTGTCTCTTACACTCTGTTACTGTCTATTTCACTCTGCTACTGTCTCTTACCCTCTGTTACTGTCTCTTACACTCTGCTACTGTCTCCTACACTCTGTTACTGTCTCTTTCACTCTGCTACTGTCTCTTACACTCTGCTACTATCTCTTATGCTCTGTTACTGTCTCTTACACTCTACTACACTGTCATACACTCTGTTACTGTATCTTACACTCTGTTACTGTCTCGTACACTCTGTTACTGTCTCCTATACTCTGTTACTGTCTCCTATACTCTGTTACACTCTCTTACACTCTGTTACACCCTCTTACACACTGTTACTGTCTCTTACACTCTCTTACACTCTGCTACTGTCTCTTACATTCTGTTACTGTCACTTACACTCTGCTACTGTCTCTTACACTCTGTTACTGTCTATTTCACTCTGCTACTGTCTCTTACCCTCTGTTACTGTCTCTTACACTCTGCTACTGTCTCCTACACTCTGTTACTGTCTCTTTCACTCTGCTACTGTCTCTTACACTCTGCTACTATCTCTTACGCTCTGTTACTGTCTCTTACACTCTACTACACTGTCATACACTCTGTTACTGTATCTTACACTCTGTTACTGTCTCTTACACTCTGTTACTGTCTCCTATACTCTGTTACTGTCTCAGATACTCTGTTACACTCTCTTACACTCTGTTACACCCTCCTACACACTGTTACTGTCTCTTACACTCTCTTACACTCTGCTACTGTCTCTTACATTCTGTTACTGTCACTTACACTCTGCTACTGTCTCTTACACTCTGTTACTGTCTATTTCACTCTGCTACTGTCTCTTACACTCTGCTACTATCTCTTACGCTCCGTTACTGTCTCTTACACTCTACTACACTGTCATACACTCTGTTACTGTATCTTACACTCTGTTACTGTCTCTTACACTCTGTTACTGTCTCCTATACTCTGTTACACTCTCTTACACTCTGCTGCTGTCTCATATACTCTGTTACTGTATCTTACACTCTGTTACTGTCTCGTACACTCTGTTACTGTCTCTTACACTCTGTTACTGTCTCCTATACTCTGTTACTGTCTTTTACACTCTGTTACTGTCTCCTATACTCTGTTACTGTCTCCTATACTCTGTTACACTCTCTTACACTCTGTTACTGTCTCATATACTCTGTTACTGTCTCTTACACTATGTTACTGTCTCTTACACTCTCTTACCCTCTCCTACACTCTGCTACTGTCTCTTACACCCTCTTACACTCTCTTACACGCTGTTACACCCTCTTACACACTGTTACTGTCTCTTACACTCTCTTACACTCTGCTACTGTCTCTTACCCTCTGTTACTGTCTCTTACACTCTGCTACTGTCTCCTACACTCTGTTACTGTCTCTTTCACTCTGCTACTGTCTCTTACACACTGCTACTATCTCTTACGCTCTGTTACTGTCTCTTACACTCTACTACACTGTCATACACTCTGTTACTGTATCTTACACTCTGTTACTGTCTCGTACACTCTGTTACTGTCTCTTACACTCTGTTACTGTCTCCTATACTCTGTTACTGTCTCTTACACTCTGTTACTGTCTCCTATACTCTGTTACACTCTCTTACACTCTGTTACACCCTCTTACACACTGTTACTGTCTCTTACACTCTGTTACTGTCTATTTCACTCTGCTACTGTCTCTTACACTCTGCTACTATCTCTTACGCTCTGTTACTGTCTCTTACACTCTACTACACTGTCATATACTCTGTTACTGTATCTTACACTCTGTTACTGTCTCGTACACTCTGTTACTGTCTCTTACACTCTGTTACTGTCTCCTATACTCTGTTACTGTCTCCTATACTCTGTTACTGTCTCTTACACTCTGTTACTGTCTCTTACACTCTGTTACTGTCTCCTATACTCTGTTACACTCTCTTACACTCTGTTACACCCTCTTACACACTGTTACTATCTCTTACACTCTGCTACTGTCTCTTACATTCTGTTACTGTCACTTACACTCTGCTACTGTCTCTTACACTCTGTTACTGTCTATTTCACTCTGCTACTGTCTCTTACACTCTGCTACTATCTCTTACGCTCTGTTACTGTCTCTTACACTCTACTACACTGTCATACACTCTGTTACTGTATCTTACACTCTGTTACTGTCTCGTACACTCTGTTACTGTCTTTTACACTCTGTTACTGTCTCCTATACTCTGTTACTGTCTCTTACACTCTGTTACTGTCTCCTATACTCTGTTACTGTCTCCTATACTCTGTTACACTCTCTTACACTCTGCTGCTGTCTCATATACTCTGTTACTGTCTCTTACACTCTGTTACTGTCTCTTACACTCTCTTACCCTCTCCTACACTCTGCTACTGTCTCTTACACCCTCTTACACTCTGTTACTGTCTCTTACACTCTCTTACACTCTGTTACACTCTCTTACACGCTGTTACACCCTCTTACACACTGTTACTGTCTCTTACACTCTCTTACACTCTGCTACTTTCTCTTACCCTCTGTTACTGTCTCTTACACTCTGCTACTGTCTCCTACACTCTGTTACTGTCTCTTTCACTCTGCTACTGTCTCTTACACTCTGTTACACTCTCTTACACTCTGTTACTGTCTCTTACATTCTCTTACACTCTGTTACTGTCTCCTATACTCTGTTACCGTCTCTTACTCTCTGCTACTGTCTCTTACACAGGTTTACGATGTCTACACGAAGAGATCCCCAGAGACGTTCACAGTATACTGAGATCATTCTGGACTATGTGATCCTAGAGGACGGTATATGCCATGTGACACTCTCTTACACTCTACTACACTCTACTACACTCTGCTACTGTCTCTTTCACTCTGTTACTGTCTCTTTCACTCTGCTACTGTCTCTTACACTCTGCTACTATCTCTTACGCTCTGTTACTGTCTCTTACACTCTACTACACTGTCATACACTCTGTTAATGTATCTTACACTCTGTTACTGTCTCGTACACTCTGTTACTGTCTCTTACACTCTGTTACTGCCTCCTTTACTCTGTTACTGTCTCCTATACTCTGTTACTGTCTCTTACACTCTGTTACTGTCTCCTATACTCTGTTACTGTCTCCTATACTCTGTTACACTCTCTTACACTCTGTTACACCCTCTTACACACTGTTACTGTCTCTTACACTCTCTTACACTCTGCTACTGTCTCTTACATTCTGTTACTGTCACTTACACTCTGCTACTGTCTCTTACACTCTGTTACTGTCTATTTCACTCTGCTACTGTCTCTTACCCTCTGTTACTGTCTCTTACACTCTGCTACTGTCTCCTACACTCTGTTACTGTCTCTTTCACTCTGCTACTGTCTCTTACACTCTGCTACTATCTCTTACGCTCTGTTACTGTCTCTTACACTCTACTACACTGTCATACACTCTGTTACTGTATCTTACACTCTGTTACTGTCTCGTACACTCTGTTACTGTCTCTTACACTCTGTTACTGCCTCCTATACTCTGTTACTGTCTCCTATACTCTGTTACTGTCTCTTACACTCTGTTACTGTCTCCTATACTCTGTTACTGTCTCCTATACTCTGTTACACTCTCTTACACTCTGTTACACTCTCTTACACTCTGTTACACCCTCTTACACACTGTTACTGTCTCTTACACTCACTTACACTCTGCTACTGTCTCTTACACTCTGTTACTGTCTCTTACACTCTGTTACTGTCTCTTACACTCTGTTACTGTCTCCTATACTCTGTTACTGTCTCCTATACTCTGTTACACTCTCTTACACTCTGCTGCTGTCTCATATACTCTGTTACTGTCTCTTACACTCTGTTACTGTCTCTTACACTCTCTTACACTCTCTTACACTATGTTACTGTCTCTTACATTCTCTTACACTCTGTTACTGTCTCCTATACTCTGTTACCGTCTCTTACTCTCTGCTACTGTCTCTTACACAGGTTTACGATGTCTACGCGAAGAGATCCCCAGAGACGTTCACAGTATACTGAGATCATTCTGGACTATATGATCCTAGAGGACGGTATATGCCATGTGACACTCTCTTACACTCTACTACACTCTACTACACTCTGCTACTGTCTCTTTCACTCTGTTACTGTCTCTTTCACTCTGCTACTGTCTCTTACACTCTGCTACTATCTCTTACGCTCTGTTACTGTTTCTTACACTCTACTACACTGTCATACACTCTGTTACTGTATCTTACACTCTGTTACTGTCTCGTACACTCTGTTACTGTCTCTTACACTCTGTTACTGCCTCCTTTACTCTGTTACTGTCTCCTATACTCTGTTACTGTCTCTTACACTCTGTTACTGTCTCCTATACTCTGTTACTGTCTCCTATACTCTGTTACACTCTCTTACACTCTGTTACACCCTCTTACACACTGTTACTGTCTCTTACATTCTCTTACACTCTGCTACTGTCTCTTACATTCTGTTACTGTCACTTACACTATGCTACTGTCTCTTACACTCTGTTACTGTCTATTTCACTCTGCTACTGTCTCTTACCCTCTGTTACTGTCTCTTACACTCTGCTACTGTCTCCTACACTCTGTTACTGTCTCTTTCACTCTGCTACTGTCTCTTACACTCTGCTACTATCTCTTACGCTCTGTTACTGTCTCTTACACTCTACTACACTGTCATACACTCTGTTACTGTATCTTACACTCTGTTACTGTCTCGTACACTCTGTTACTGTCTCCTATACTCTGTTACTGTCTCCTATACTCTGTTACACTCTCTTACACTCTGTTACACCCTCTTACACACTGTTACTGTCTCTTACACTCTCTTACACTCTGCTACTGTCTCTTACATTCTGTTACTGTCACTTACACTCTGCTACTGTCTCTTACACTCTGTTACTGTCTATTTCACTCTGCTACTGTCTCTTACCCTCTGTTACTGTCTCTTACACTCTGCTACTGTCTCCTACACTCTGTTACTGTCTCTTTCACTCTGCTACTGTCTCTTACACTCTGCTACTATCTCTTACGCTCTGTTACTGTCTCTTACACTCTACTACACTGTCATACACTCTGTTACTGTATCTTACACTCTGTTACTGTCTCTTACACTCTGTTACTGTCTCCTATACTCTGTTACTGTCTCATATACTCTGTTACACTCTCTTACACTCTGTTACACCCTCTTACACACTGTTACTGTCTCTTACACTCTCTTACACTCTGCTACTGTCTCTTACATTCTGTTACTGTCACTTACACTCTGCTACTGTCTCTTACACTCTGTTACTGTCTATTTCACTCTGCTACTGTCTCTTACACTCTGCTACTATCTCTTACGCTCCGTTACTGTCTCTTACACTCTACTACACTGTCATACACTCTGTTACTGTATCTTACACTCTGTTACTGTCTCGTACACTCTGTTACTGTCTCTTACACTCTTTTACTGTCTCCTATACTCTGTTACTGTCTCCTATACTCTGTTACACTCTCTTACACTCTGCTGCTGTCTCATATACTCTGTTACTGTATCTTACACTCTGTTACTGTCTCGTACACTCTGATACTGTCTCTTACACTCTGTTACTGTCTCCTATACTCTGTTACTGTCTTTTACACTCTGTTACTGTCTCCTATACTCTGTTACTGTCTCCTATACTCTGTTACACTCTCTTACACTCTGCTGCTGTCTCATATACTCTGTTACTGTCTCTTACACTATGTTACTGTCTCTTACACTCTCTTACCCTCTCCTACACTCTGCTACTGTCTCTTACACCCTCTTACACTCTGTTACTGTCTCTTGCACTCTCTTACACTCTGTAACACTCTCTTACACGCTGTTACACCCTCTTACACACTGTTACTGTCTCTTACACTCTGCTACTGTCTCCTACACTCTGTTACTGTCTCTTTCACTCTGCTACTGTCTCTTACACACTGCTACTATCTCTTACGCTCTGTTACTGTCTCTTACACTCTACTACACTGTCATACACTCTGTTACTGTATCTTACACTCTGTTACTGTCTCGTACACTCTGTTACTGTCTCTTACACTCTGTTACTGTCTCCTATACTCTGTTACTGTCTCTTACACTCTGTTACTGTCTCCTATACTCTGTTACTGTCTCCTATACTCTGTTACACTCTCTTACACTCTGCTGCTGTCTCATATACTCTGTTACTGTCTCTTACACACTGTTACTGTCTCTTACACTCTCTTACACTCTGTTACTGTCTCTTACATTCTCTTACACTCTGTTACTGTCTCCTATACTCTGTTACCGTCTCTTACTCTCTGCTACTGTCTCTTACACAGGTTTACGATGTCTACGCGAAGAGATCCCCAGAGACGTTCACAGTATACTGAGATCATTCTGGACTATGTGATCCTAGAGGACGGTATATGCCATGTGACACTCTCTTACACTCTACTACACTCTGCTACTGTCTCTTTCACTCTGTTACTGTCTCTTTCACTCTGCTACTGTCTCTTACACTCTGCTACTATCTCTTACGCTCTGTTACTGTCTCTTACATTCTACTACACTGTCATACACTCTGTTACTGTATCTTACACTCTGTTACTGTCTCGTACACTCTGTTACTGTCTCTTACACTCTGTTACTGCCTCCTTTACTCTGTTACTGTCTCCTATACTCTGTTACACTCTCTTACACTCTGCTGCTGTCTCATATACTCTGTTACTGTCTCTTACACTATGTTACTGTCTCTTACACTCTCTTACCCTCTCCTACACTCTGCTACTGTCTCTTACACCCTCTTATACTCTGTTACTGTCTCTTACACTCTCTTACACGCTGTTACACCCTCTTACACACTGTTACTGTCTCTTACCCTCTGTTACTGTCTCTTACACTCTGCTACTGTCTCCTATACTCTGTTACTGTCTCTTACACTCTGTTACTGTCTCCTATACTCTGTTACTGTCTCCTATACTCTGTTACTGTCTCTTACACTCTGTTACTGTCTCCTATACTCTGTTACTGTCTCCTATACTCTGTTACACTCTCTTACACTCTGTTACACCCTCTTACACACTGTTACTGTCTCTTACACTCTGCTACTGTCTCTTACATTCTGTTACTGTCACTTACACTCTGCTACTGTCTCTTACACTCTGTTACTGTCTATTTCACTCTGCTACTGTCTCTTACACTCTGCTACTATCTCTTACGCTGTGTTACTGTCTCTTACACTCTACTACACTGTCATACACTCTGTTACTGTATCTTACACTCTGTTACCGTCTCGTACACTCTGTTACTGTCTTTTACACTCTGTTACTGTCTCCTATACTCTGTTACTGTCTCTTACACTCTGTTACTGTCTCCTATACTCTGTTACTGTCTCCTATACTCTGTTACACTCTCTTACACTCTGCTGCTGTCTCATATACTCTGTTACTGTCTCTTACACTCTTTTACCCTCTCCTACACTCTGCTACTGTCTCTTACACCCTCTTACACTCTGTTACTGTCTCTTACACTCTCTTACACTCTGTTACACTCTCTTACACGCTGTTACACCCTCTTACACACTGTTACTGTCTCTTACACTCTCTTACACTCTGCTACTGTCTCTTACCCTCTGTTACTGTCTCTTACACTCTGCTACTGTCTCCTACACTCTGTTACTGTCTCTTTCACTCTGCTACTGTCTCTTACACTCTGTTACACTCTCTTACACTCTGTTACTGTCTCTTACATTCTCTTACACTCTGTTACTGTCTCCTATACTCTGTTACCGTCTCTTACTCTCTGCTACTGTCTCTTACACAGGTTTACGATGTCTACGCGAAGAGATCCCCAGAGACGTTCACAGTATACTGAGATCATTCTGGACTATGTGATCCTAGAGGACGGTATATGCCATGTGACACTCTCTTACACTCTACTACACTCTACTACACTCTGCTACTGTCTCTTTCACTCTGTTACTGTCTCTTTCACTCTGCTACTGTCTCTTACACTCTGCTACTATCTCTTACGCTCTGTTACTGTCTCTTACACTCTACTACACTGTCATACACTCTGTTACTGTATCTTACACTCTGTTACTGTCTCGTACACTCTGTTACTGTCTTTTACACTCTGTTACTGCCTCCTTTACTCTGTTACTATCTCCTATACTCTGTTACTGTCTCTTACACTCTGTTACTGTCTCCTATACTCTGTTACTGTCTCCTATACTCTGTTACACTCTCTTACACTCTGTTACACCCTCTTACACACTGTTACTGTCTCTTACACTCTCTTACACTCTGCTACTGTCTCTTACATTCTGTTACTGTCACTTACACTCTGCTACTGTCTCTTACACTCTGTTACTGTCTATTTCACTCTGCTACTGTCTCTTACCCTCTGTTACTGTCTCTTACACTCTGCTACTGTCTCCTACACTCTGTTACTGTCTCTTTCACTCTGCTACTGTCTCTTACACTCTGCTACTATCTCTTACGCTCTGTTACTGTCTCTTACACTCTACTACACTGTCATACACTCTGTTACTGTATCTTACACTCTGTTACTGTCTCGTACACTCTGTTACTGTCTCCTATACTCTGTTACTGTCTCCTATACTCTGTTACACTCTCTTACACTCTGTTACACCCTCTTACACACTGTTACTGTCTCTTACACTCTCTTACACTCTGCTACTGTCTCTTACATTCTGTTACTGTCACTTACACTCTGCTACTGTCTCTTACACTCTGTTACTGTCTATTTCACTCTGCTACTGTCTCTTACCCTCTGTTACTGTCTCTTACACTCTGCTACTGTCTCCTACACTCTGTTACTGTCTCTTTCACTCTGCTACTGTCTCTTACACTCTGCTACTATCTCTTACGCTCTGTTACTGTCTCTTACACTCTACTACACTGTCATACACTCTGTTACTGTATCTTACTCTCTGTTACTGTATCTTACACTCTGTTACTGTCTCCTATACTCTGTTACTGTCTCCTATACTCTGTTACTGTCTCAGATACTCTGTTACACTCTCTTACACTCTGTTACACCCTCTTACACACTGTTACTGTCTCTAACACTCTCTTACACTCTGCTACTGTCTCTTACATTCTGTTACTGTCACTTACACTCTGCTACTGTCTCTTACACTCTGTTACTGTCTATTTCACTCTGCTACTGTCTCTTACACTCTGCTACTATCTCTTACGCTCCGTTACTGTCTCTTACACTCTACTACACTGTCATACACTCTGTTACTGTATCTTTCACTCTGTTACTGTCTCGTACACTCTGTTACTGTCTCTTACACTCTTTTACTGTCTCCTATACTCTGTTACTGTCTCCTATACTCTGTTACACTCTCTTACACTCTGCTGCTGTCTCATATACTCTGTTACTGTATCTTACACTCTGTTACTGTCTCGTACACTCTGTTACTGTCTCTTACACTCTGTTACTGTCTCCTATACTCTGTTACTGTCTTTTACACTCTGTTACTGTCTCCTATACTCTGTTACTGTCTCCTATACTCTGTTACACTCTCTTACACTCTGCTGCTGTCTCATATACTCTGTTACTGTCTCTTACACTATGTTACTGTCTCTTACACTCTCTTACCCTCTCCTACACTCTGCTACTGTCTCTTACACCCTCATACACTCTGTTGCTGTCTCTTGCACTCTCTTACACTCTGTAACACTCTCTTACACGCTGTTACACCCTCTTACACACTGTTACTGTCTCTTACACTCTCTTACACTCTGCTACTGTCTCTTACCCTCTGTTACTGTCTCTTACACTCTGCTACTGTCTCCTACACTCTGTTACTGTCTCTTTCACTCTGCTACTGTCTCTTACACACTGCTACTATCTCTTACGCTCTGTTACTGTCTCTTAGACTCTACTACACTGTCATACACTCTGTTACTGTATCTTACACTCTGTTACTGTCTCGTACACTCTGTTACTGTCTCTTACACTCTGTTACTGTCTCCTATACTCTGTTACTGTCTCTTACACTCTGTTACTGTCTCCTATACTCTGTTACTGTCTCCTATACTCTGTTACACTCTCTTACACTCTGTTACACCCTCTTACACACTGTTACTGTCTCTTACACTCTCTTACACTCTGCTACTGTCTCTTACATTCTGTTACTGTCACTTACACTCTGCTACTGTCTCTTACACTCTGTTACTGTCTATTTCACTCTGCTACTGTCTCTTACCCTCTGTTACTGTCTCTTACACTCTGCTACTGTCTCCTACACTCTGTTACTGTCTCTTTCACTCTGCTACTGTCTCTTACACTCTGCTACTATCTCTTACGCTCTGTTACTGTCTCTTACACTCTACTACACTGTCATACACTCTGTTACTGTATCTTACACTCTGTTACTGTCTCGTACACTCTGTTACTGTCTCTTACACTCTGTTACTGCCTCCTATACTCTGTTACTGTCTCCTATACTCTGTTACTGTCTCTTACACTCTGTTACTGTCTCCTATACTCTGTTACTGTCTACTATACTCTGTTACACTCTCTTACACTCTGTTACACCCTCTTACACACTGTTACTGTCTCTTACACTCTGCTACTGTCTCTTACATTCTGTTACTGTCACTTACACTCTGCTACTGTCTCTTGCACTCTGTTACTGTCTCCTATACTCTGTTACTGTCTCCTATACTCTGTTACACTCTCTTACACTCTGCTGCTGTCTCATATACTCTGTTACTGTCTCTTACACTCTGTTACTGTCTCTTACACTCTCTTACACTCTGTTACTGTCTCTTACATTCTCTTACACTCTGTTACTGTCTCCTATACTCTGTTACCGTCTCTTACTCTCTGCTACTGTCTCTTACACAGGTTTACGATGTCTACGCGAAGAGATCCCCAGAGACGTTCACAGTATACTGAGATCATTCTGGACTATGTGATCCTAGAGGACGGTATATGCCATGTGACACTCTCTTACACTCTACTACACTCTGCTACTGTCTCTTTCACTCTGTTACTGTCTCTTTCACTCTGCTACTGTCTCTTACACTCTGCTACTATCTCTTACGCTCTGTTACTGTCTCTTACACTCTACTACACTGTCATACACTCTGTTACTGTATCTTACACTCTGTTACTGTCTCGTACACTCTGTTACTGTCTCTTACACTCTGTTACTGCCTCCTTTACTCTGTTACTGTCTCCTATACTCTGTTACTGTCTCTTACACTCTGTTACTGTCTCCTATACTCTGTTACTGTCTCCTATACTCTGTTACACTCTCTTACACTCTGTTACACCCTCTTACACACTGTTACTGTCTCTTACACTCTCTTACACTCTGCTACTGTCTCTTACATTCTGTTACTGTCACTTACACTCTGCTACTGTCTCTTACACTCTGTTACTGTCTATTTCACTCTGCTACTGTCTCTTACCCTCTGTTACTGTCTCTTACACTCTGCTACTGTCTCCTACACTCTGTTACTGTCTCTTTCACTCTGCTACTGTCTCTTACACTCTGCTACTATCTCTTACGCTCTGTTACTGTCTCTTACACTCTACTACACTGTCATACACTCTGTTACTGTATCTTACACTCTGTTACTGTCTCGTACACTCTGTTACTGTCTCCTATACTCTGTTACTGTCTCCTATACTCTGTTACACTCTCTTACACTCTGTTACACCCTCTTACACACTGTTACTGTCTCTTACACTCTCTTACACTCTGCTACTGTTTCTTACATTCTGTTACTGTCACTTACACTCTGCTACTGTCTCTTACACTCTGTTACTGTCTATTTCACTCTGCTACTGTCTCTTACCCTCTGTTACTGTCTCTTACACTCTGCTACTGTCTCCAACACTCTGTTACTGTCTCTTTCACTCTGCTACTGTCTCTTACACTCTGCTACTATCTCTTACGCTCTGTTACTGTCTCTTACACTCTACTACACTGTCATACACTCTGTTACTGTATCTTACACTCTGTTACTGTCTCTTACACTCTGTTACTGTCTCCTATACTCTGTTACTGTCTCAGATACTCTATTACACTCTCTTACACTCTGTTACACCCTCTTACACACTGTTACTGTCTCTTACACTCTCTTACACTCTGCTACTGTCTCTTACATTCTGTTACTGTCACTTACACTCTGCTACTGTCTCTTACACTCTGTTACTGTCTATTTCACTCTGCTACTGTCTCTTACCCTCTGTTACTGTCTCTTACCCTCTGCTACTGTCTCCTACACTCTGTTACTGTCTCTTTCACTCTGCTACTGTCTCTTACACTCTGCTACTATCTCTTACGCTCTGTTACTGTCTCTTACACTCTACTACACTGTCATACACTCTGTTACTGTATCTTACACTCTGTTACTGTCTCGTACACTCTGTTACTGTCTCTTACACTCTGTTACTGCCTCCTATACTCTGTTACTGTCTCCTATACTCTGTTACTGTCTCTTACACTCTGTTACTGTCTCCTATACTCTGTTACTGTCTCCTATACTCTGTTACACTCTCTTACACTCTGTTACACCCTCTTACACACTGTTACTGTCTCTTACACTCTGCTACTGTCTCTTACATTCTGTTACTGTCACTTACACTCTGCTACTGTCTCTTACACTCTGTTACTGTCTCTTACACTCTGTTACTGTCTCTTACACTCTGTTACTGTCTCCTATACTCTGTTACACTCTCTTACACTCTGCTGCTGTCTCATATACTCTGTTACTGTCTCTTACACTCTGTTACTGTCTCTTACACTCTCTTACACTCTCTTACACTCTGTTACTGTCTCTTACATTCTCTTACACTCTGTTACTGTCTCCTATACTCTGTTACCGTCTCTTACTCTCTGCTACTGTCTCTTACACAGGTTTACGATGTCTACGCGAAGAGATCCCCAGAGACGTTCACAGTATACTGAGATCATTCTGGACTATGTGATCCTAGAGGACGGTATATGCCATGTGACACTCTCTTACACTCTACTACACTCTACTACACTCTGCTACTGTCTCTTTCACTCTGTTACTGTCTCTTTCACTCTGCTACTGTCTCTTACACTCTGCTACTATCTCTTACGCTCTGTTACTGTCTCTTACACTCTACTACACTGTCATACACTCTGTTACTGTATCTTACACTCTGTTACTGTCTCGTACACTCTGTTACTGTCTCTTACACTCTGTTACTGCCTCCTTTACTCTGTTACTGTCTCCTATACTCTGTTACTGTCTCTTACACTCTGTTACTGTCTCCTATACTCTGTTACTGTCTCCTATACTCTGTTACACTCTCTTACACTCTGTTACACCCTCTTACACACTGTTACTGTCTCTTACACTCTCTTACACTCTGCTACTGTCTCTTACATTCTGTTACTGTCACTTACACTCTGCTACTGTCTCTTACACTCTGTTACTGTCTATTTCACTCTGCTACTGTCTCTTACCCTCTGTTACTGTCTCTTACACTCTGCTACTGTCTCCTACACTCTGTTACTGTCTCTTTCACTCTGCTACTGTCTCTTACACTCTGCTACTATCTCTTACGCTCTGTTACTGTCTCTTACACTCTACTACACTGTCATACACTCTGTTACTGTATCTTACACTCTGTTACTGTCTCTTACACTCTGTTACTGTCTCCTATACTCTGTTACTGTCTCCTATACTCTGTTACTGTCTCTTACACTCTGTTACTGTCTCCTATACTCTGTTACTGTCTCCTATACTCTGTTACACTCTCTTACACTCTGTTACACCCTCTTACACACTGTTACTGTCTCTTACACTCTCTTACACTCTGCTACTGTCTCTTACATTCTGTTACTGTCACTTACACTCTGCTACTGTCTCTTACACTCTGCTACTGTCTCTTACACTCTGCTACTATCTCTTACGCTCTGTTACTGTCTCTTACACTCTACTACACTGTCATACACTCTGTTACTGTATCTTACACTCTGTTACTGTCTCGTACACTCTGTTACTGTCTCTTACACTCTTTTACTGTCTCCTATACTCTGTTACTGTCTCTTACACTCTGTTACTGTCTCCTATACTCTGTTACTGTCTCCTATACTCTGTTACACTCTCTTACACTCTGCTGCTGTCTCATATACTCTGTTACTGTATCTTACACTCTGTTACTGTCTCGTACACTCTGTTACTGTCTCTTACACTCTGTTACTGTCTCCTATACTCTGTTACTGTCTTTTACACTCTGTTACTGTCTCCTATACTCTGTTACTGTCTCCTATACTCTGTTACACTCTCTTACACTCTGCTGCTGTCTCATATACTCTGTTACACTCTCTTACCCTCTCCTACTGTCTCTTACACTCTCTTACCCTCTCCTACACTCTGCTACTGTCTCTTACACCCTCTTACACTCTGTTACTGTCTCTTACACTCTCTTACACTCTGTTACACTCTCTTACACTCTGTTACACCCTCTTACACACTGTTACTGTCTCTTACACTCTCTTACACTCTGCTACTGTCTCTTACATTCTGTTACTGTCACTTACACTCTGCTACTGTCTCTTACACTCTGTTACTGTCTATTTCACTCTGCTACTGTCTCTTACCCTCTGTTACTGTCTATTACCCTCTGCTACTGTCTCCTACACTCTGTTACTGTCTCTTTCACTCTGCTACTGTCTCTTACACTCTGCTACTATCTCTTACGCTCTGTTACTGTCTCTTACACTCTACTACACTGTCATACACTCTGTTACTGTATCTTACACTCTGTTACTGTCTCGTACACTCTGTTTCTGTCTCTTACACTCTGTTACTGCCTCCTATACTCTGTTACTGTCTCCTATACTCTGTTACTGTCTCTTACACTCTGTTACTGTCTCCTATACTCTGTTACTGTCTCCTATACTCTGTTACACTCTCTTACACTCTGTTACACCCTCTTACACACTGTTACTGTCTCTTACACTCTCTTACACTCTGCTACTGTCTCTTACATTCTGTTACTGTCACTTACACTCTGTTACTGTCTCTTACACTCTGTTACTGTCTCTTACACTCTGTTACTGTCTCCTATACTCTGTTACTGTCTCCTATACTCTGTTACACTCTCTTACACTCTGCTGCTGTCTCATATACTCTGTTACTGTCTCTTACACTCTGTTACTGTCTCTTACACTCTCTTACACTCTCTTACACTCTGTTACTGTCTCTTACATTCTCTTACACTCTGTTACTGTCTCCTATACTCTGTTACCGTCTCTTACTCTCTGCTACTGTCTCTTACACAGGTTTACGATGTCTACGCGAAGAGATCCCCAGAGACGTTCACAGTATACTGAGATCATTCTGGACTATGTGATCCTAGAGGACGGTATATGCCATGTGACACTCTCTTACACTCTACTACACTCTACTACACTCTGCTACTGTCTCTTTCACTCTGTTACTGTCTCTTTCACTCTGCTACTGTCTCTTACACTCTGCTACTATCTCTTACGCTCTGTTACTGTCTCTTACACTCTACTACACTGTCATACACTCTGTTACTGTATCTTACACTCTGTTACTGTCTCGTACACTCTGTTACTGTCTCTTACACTCTGTTACTGCCTCCATTACTCTGTTACTGTCTCCTATACTCTGTTACTGTCTCTTACACTCTGTTACTGTCTCCTATACTCTGTTACTGTCTCCTATACTCTGTTACACTCTATTACACTCTGTTACACCCTCTTACACACTGTTACTGTCTCTTACACTCTCTTACACTCTGCTACTGTCTCTTACATTCTGTTACTGTCACTTACACTCTGCTACTGTCTCTTACACTCTGTTACTGTCTATTTCACTCTGCTACTGTCTCTTACCCTCTGTTACTGTCTCTTACACTCTGCTACTGTCTCCTACACTCTGTTACTGTCTCTTTCACTCTGCTACTGTCTCTTACACTCTGCTACTATCTCTTACGCTCTGTTACTGTCTCTTACACTCTACTACACTGTCATACACTCTGTTACTGTATCTTACACTCTGTTACTGTCTCGTACACTCTGTTACTGTCTCTTACACTCTGTTACTGCCTCCTATACTCTGTTACTGTCTCCTATACTCTGTTACTGTCTCTTACACTCTGTTACTGTCTCCTATACTCTGTTACACTCTCTTACACTCTGTTACACCCTCTTACACACTGTTACTGTCTCTTACACTCTGCTTCTGTCTCTTACATTCTGTTACTGTCACTTACACTCTGCTACTGTCTCTTACACTCTGTTACTGTCTCTTGCACTCTGTTACTGTCTCCTATACTCTGTTACTGTCTCCTATACTCTGTTACACTCTCTTACACTCTGCTGCTGTCTCATATACTCTGTTACTGTCTCTTACACTCTGTTACTGTCTCTTACACTCTCTTACACTCTCTTACACTCTGTTACTGTCTCTTACATTCTCTTACACTCTGTTACTGTCTCCTATACTCTGTTACCGTCTCTTACTCTCTGCTACTGTCTCTTACACAGGTTTACGATGTCTACGCGAAGAGATCCCCATAGACGTTCACAGTATACTGAGATCATTCTGGACTATGTGATCCTAGAGGACGGTATATGCCATGTGACACTCTCTTACACTCTACTACACTCTGCTACTGTCTCTTTCACTCTGTTACTGTCTCTTTCACTCTGCTACTGTCTCTTACACTCTGCTACTATCTCTTACGCTCTGTTACTGTCTCTTACACTCTACTACACTGTCATACACTCTGTTACTGTATCTTACACTCTGTTACTGTCTCGTACACTCTGTTACTGTCTCTTACACTCTGTTACTGCCTCCTTTACTCTGTTACTGTCTCCTACACTCTGTTTCTGTCTCTTACACTCTGTTACTGTCTCCTATACTCTGTTACTGTCTCCTATACTCTGTTACACTCTCTTACACTCTGTTACACCCTCTTACACACTGTTACTGTCTCTTACACTCTCTTACACTCTGCTACTGTCTCTTACATTCTGTTACTGTCACTTACACTCTGCTACTGTCTCTTACACTCTGTTACTGTCTATTTCACTCTGCTACTGTCTCTTACCCTCTGTTACTGTCTCTTACACTCTGCTACTGTCTCCTACACTCTGTTACTGTCTCTTTCACTCTGCTACTGTCTCTTACACTCTGCTACTATCTCTTACGCTCTGTTACTGTCTCTTACACACTACTACACTGTCATACACTCTGTTACTGTATCTTACACTCTGTTACTGTCTCGTACACTCTGTTACTGTCTCCTATACTCTGTTACTGTCTCCTATACTCTGTTACACTCTCTTACACTCTGTTACACCCTCTTACACACTGTTACTGTCTCTTACACTCTCTTACACTCTGCTACTGTCTCTTACATTCTGTTACTGTCACTTACACTCTGCTACTGTCTCTTACACTCTGTTACTGTCTATTTCACTCTGCTACTGTCTCTTACCCTCTGTTACTGTCTCTTACACTCTGCTACTGTCTCCTACACTCTGTTACTGTCTCTTTCACTCTGCTACTGTCTCTTACACTCTGCTACTATCTCTTACGCTCTGTTACTGTCTCTTACACTCTACTACACTGTCATACACTCTGTTACTGTATCTTACACTCTGTTACTGTCTCTTACACTCTGTTACTGTCTCCTATACTCTGTTACTGTCTCATATACTCTGTTACACTCTCTTACACTCTGTTACACCCTCTTACACACTGTTACTGTCTCTTACACTCTCTTACACTCTGCTACTGTCTCTTACATTCTGTTACTGTCTATTTCACTCTGCTACTGTCTCTTACACTCTGCTACTATCTCTTACGCTCCGTTACTGTCTCTTACACTCTACTACACTGTCATACACTCTGTTACTGTATCTTACACTCTGTTACTGTCTCGTACACTCTGTTACTGTCTCTTACACTCTTTTACTGTCTCCTATACTCTGTTACTGTCTCCTATACTCTGTTACACTCTCTTACACTCTGCTGCTGTCTCATATACTCTGTTACTGTATCTTACACTCTGTTACTGTCTCGTACACTCTGTTACTGTCTCTTACACTCTGTTACTGTCTCCTATACTCTGTTACTGTCTTTTACACTCTGTTACTGTCTCCTATACTCTGTTACTGTCTCCTATACTCTGTTACACTCTCTTACACTCTGCTGCTGTCTCATATACTCTGTTACTGTCTCTTACACTATGTTACGGTCTCTTACACTCTCTTACCCTCTCCTACACTCTGCTACTGTCTCTTACACCCTCTTACACTCTGTTACTGTCTCTTGCACTCTCTTACACTCTGTAACACTCTCTTACACGCTGTTACACCCTCTTACACACTGTTACTGTCTCTTACACTCTCTTACACTCTGCTACTGTCTCTTACCCTCTGTTACTGTCTCTTACACTCTGCTACTGTCTCCTACACTCTGTTACTGTCTCTTTCACTCTGCTACTGTCTCTTACACACTGCTACTATCTCTTACGCTCTGTTACTGTCTCTTACACTCTACAACACTGTCATACACTCTGTTACTGTATCTTACACTCTGTTACTGTCTCGTACACTCTGTTACTGTCTCTTACACTCTGTTACTGTCTCCTATACTCTGTTACTGTCTCTTACACTTTGTTACTGTCTCCTATACTCTGTTACTGTCTCCTATACTCTGTTACACTCTCTTACACTCTGTTACACCCTCTTACACACTGTTACTGTCTCTTACACTCTCTTACACTCTGCTACTGTCTCTTACATTCTGTTACTGTCACTTACACTCTGCTACTGTCTCTTACACTCTGTTACTGTCTATTTCACTCTGCTACTGTCTCTTACACTCTGCTACTATCTCTTACGCTCTGTTACTGTCTCTTACACTCTACTACACTGTCATACACTCTGTTACTGTCTCGTACACTCTGTTACTGTCTCTTACACTCTGTTACTGTCTCCTATACTCTGTTACTGTCTCTTACACTCTGTTACTGTCTCCTATACTCTGTTACTGTCTCCTATACTCTGTTACTGTCTCCTATACTCTGTTACACTCTCTTACACTCTGCTGCTGTCTCATATACTCTGTTACTGTCTCTTACACTCTGTTACTGTCTCTTACACTCTCTTACACTCTGTTACACTCTCTTACACGCTGTTACACTCTCTTACACGCTGTTACACTCTCTTACACGCTGTTACACCCTGTTACACACTGTTACTGTCTGTTACACTCTCTTACACTCTGCTACTGTCTCTTACACTCTGTTACTGTCTCTTACACTCTGTTACTGTCTCTTACACTCTGCTACTGTCTCTTACACTCTGTTACTGTCTCTTACACTCTACTACACTGTCATACACTCTGTTACTGTATCTTACACTCTGTTACTGTCTCGTACACTCTGTTACTGTCTCTTACACTCTTTTACTGCCTCCTTTACTCTGTTACTGTCTCCTATACTCTGTTACTGTCTCTTACACTCTGTTACTGTCTCCTATACTCTGTTACTGTCTCCTATACTCTGTTACACTCTCTTACACTCTGTTACACCCTCTTACACACTGTTACTGTCTCTTACACTCTCTTACACTCTGCTACTGTCTCTTACATTCTGTTACTGTCACTTACACTCTGCTACTGTCTCTTACACTCTGTTACTGTCTATTTCACTCTGCTACTGTCTCTTACCCTCTGTTACTGTCTCTTACACTCTGCTACTGTCTCCTACACTCTGTTACTGTCTCTTTCACTCTGCTACTGTCTCTTACACTCTGCTACTATCTCTTACGCTCTGTTACTGTCTCTTACACTCTACTACACTGTCATACACTCTGTTACTGTATCTTACACTCTGTTACTGTCTCGTACACTCTGTTACTGTCTCCTATACTCTGTTACTGTCTCCTATACTCTGTTACACTCTCTTACACTCTGTTACACCCTCTTACACACTGTTACTGTCTCTTACACTCTCTTACACTCTGCTACTGTCTCTTACATTCTGTTACTGTCACTTACACTCTGCTACTGTCTCTTACACTCTGTTACTGTCTATTTCACTCTGCTACTGTCTCTTACCCTCTGTTACTGTCTCTTACACTCTGCTACTGTCTCCTACACTCTGTTACTGTCTCTTTCACTCTGCTACTGTCTCTTACACTCTACTACTATCTCTTACGCTCTGTTACTGTCTCTTACACTCTACTACACTGTCATACACTCTGTTACTGTCTCCTATACTCTGTTACTGTCTCCTATACTCTGTTACTGTCTCCTATACTCTGTTACTGTCTCTTACACTCTGTTACTGTCTCCTATACTCTGTTACTGTCTCCTATACTCTGTTACACTCTCTTACACTCTGTTACACCCTCTTACACACTGTTACTGTCTCTTACACTCTCTTACACTCTGCTACTGTCTCTTACATTCTGTTACTGTCACTTACACTCTGCTACTGTCTCTTACACTCTGTTACTGTCTATTTCACTCTGCTACTGTCTCTTACACTCTGCTACTGTCTCTTACGCTCTGTTACTGTCTCTTACACTCTACTACACTGTCATACACTCTGTTACTGTATCTTACACTCTGTTACTGTCTCGTACACTCTGTTACTGTCTCTTACACTCTCTTACTGTCTCCTATACTCTGTTACTGTCTCTTACACTCTGTTACTGTCTCCTATACTCTGTTACTGTCTCCTATACTCTGTTACACTCTCTTACACTCTGCTGCTGTCTCATATACTCTGTTACTGTATCTTACACTCTGTTACTGTCTCGTACACTCTGTTACTGTCTCTTACACTCTGTTAATGTCTCCTATACTCTGTTACTGTCTTTTACACTCTGTTACTGTCTTTTACACTCTGTTACTGTCTCATATACTCTGTTACTGTCTCCTATACTCTGTTACACTCTCTTACACTCTGCTGCTGTCTCATATACTCTGTTACTGTCTCTTACACTATGTTACTGTCTCTTACACTCTCTTACCCTCTCCTACACTCTGCTACTGTCTCTTACACCCTCTTACACTCTGTTACTGTCTCTTACACTCTCTTACACTCTGTTACACTCTCTTACACTCTGTTACACCCTCTTACACACTGTTACTGTCTCTTACACTCTCTTACACTCTGCTACTGTCTCTTACATTCTGTTACTGTCACTTACACTCTGCTACTGTCTCTTACACTCTGTTACTGTCTATTTCACTCTGCTACTGTCTCTTACCCTCTGTTACTGTCTCCTATACTCTGTTACTGTCTCTTACACTCTGTTACTGTCTCCTATACTCTGTTACTGTCTCCTATACTCTGTTACACTCTCTTACACTCTGTTACACCCTCTTACACACTGTTACTGTCTCTTACACTCTCTTACACTCTGCTACTGTCTCTTACATTCTGTTACTGTCACTTACACTCTGCTACTGTCTCTTACACTCTGTTACTGTCTCTTACACTCTGTTACTGTCTCCTATACTCTGTTACTGTCTCCTATACTCTGTTACACTCTCTTACACTCTGCTGCTGTCTCATATACTCTGTTACTGTCTCTTACACTCTGTTACTGTCTCTTACACTCTCTTACACTCTCTTACACTCTGTTACTGTCTCTTACATTCTCTTACACTCTGTTACTATCTCCTATACTCTGTTACCGTCTCTTACTCTCTGCTACTGTCTCTTACACAGGTTTACGATGTCTACGCGAAGAGATCCCCAGAGACGTTCACAGTATACTGAGATCATTCTGGACTATGTGATCCTAGAGGACGGTATATGCCATGTGACACTCTCTTACACTCTACTACACTCTACTACACTCTGCTACTGTCTCTTTCACTCTGTTACTGTCTCTTTCACTCTGCTACTGTCTCTTACACTCTGCTACTATCTCTTACGCTCTGTTACTGTCTCTTACACTCTACTACACTGTCATACACTCTGTTACTGTATCTTACACTCTGTTACTGTCTCGTACACTCTGTTACTGTCTCTTACACTCTGTTACTGCCTCCTTTACTCTGTTACTGTCTCCTATACTCTGTTACTGTCTCTTACACTCTGTTACTGTCTCCTATACTCTGTTACTGTCTCCTATACTCTGTTACACTCTCTTACACTCTGTTACACCCTCTTACACACTGTTACTGTCTCTTACATTCTGTTACTGTCACTTACACTCTGCTACTGTCTCTTACACTCTGTTACTGTCTATTTCACTCTGCTACTGTCTCTTACCCTCTGTTACTGTCTCTTACACTCTGCTACTGTCTCCTACACTCTGTTACTGTCTCTTTCACTCTGCTACTGTCTCTTACACTCTGCTACTATCTCTTACGCTCTGTTACTGTCTCTTACACTCTACTACACTGTCATACACTCTGTTACTGTATCTTACACTCTGTTACTGTCTCTTACACTCTGTTACTGCCTCCTATACTCTGTTACTGTCTCCTATACTCTGTTACTGTCTCTTACACTCTGTTACTGTCTCCTATACTCTGTTACTGTCTCCTATACTCTGTTACACTCTCTTACACTCTGTTACACCCTCTTACACACTGTTACTGTCTCTTACACTCTGCTACTGTCTCTTACATTCTGTTACTGTCACTTACACTCTGCTACTGTCTCTTACACTCTGTTACTGTCTCTTACACTCTGTTACTGTCTCTTGCACTCTGTTACTGTCTCCTATACTCTGTTACTGTCTCCTATACTCTGTTACACTCTCTTACACTCTGCTGCTGTCTCATATACTCTGTTACTGTCTCTTACACTCTGTTACTGTCTCTTACACTCTCTTACACTCTCTTACACTCTGTTACTGTCTCTTACATTCTCTTACACTCTGTTACTGTCTCTTACACTCTGTTACTGCCTCCTATACTCTGTTACTGTCTCCTATACTCTGTTACTGTCTCTTACACTCTGTTACTGTCTCCTATACTCTGTTACTGTCTCCTATACTCTGTTACACTCTCTTACACTCTGTTACACCCTCTTACACACTGTTACTGTCTCTTACACTCTCTTACACTCTGCTACTGTCTCTTACATTCTGTTACTGTCACTTACACTCTGCTACTGTCTCTTACACTCTGTTACTGTCTCTTACACTCTGTTACTGTCTCTTACACTCTGTTACTGTCTCCTATACTCTGTTACTGTCTCCTATACTCTGTTACACTCTCTTACACTCTGCTGCTGTCTCATATACTCTGTTACTGTCTCTTACACTCTGTTACTGTCTCTTACACTCTCTTACACTCTGTTACTGTCTCTTACATTCTCTTACACTCTGTTACTGTCTCCTATACTCTGTTACCGTCTCTTACTCTCTGCTACTGTCTCTTACACAGGTTTACGATGTCTACGCGAAGAGATCCCCAGAGACGTTCACAGTATACTGAGATCATTCTGGACTATGTGATCCTAGAGGACGGTATATGCCATGTGACACTCTCTTACACTCTACTACACTCTACTACACTCTGCTACTGTCTCTTTCACTCTGTTACTGTCTCTTTCACTCTGCTACTGTCTCTTACACTCTGCTACTATCTCTTACGCTCTGTTACTGTCTCTTACACTCTACTACACTGTCATACACTCTGTTACTGTATCTTACACTCTGTTACTGTCTTGTACACTCTGTTACTGTCTCTTACACTCTGTTACTGCCTCCTATACTCTGTTACTGTCTCTTATACTCTGTTACTGTCTCTTACACTCTGTTACTGTCTCCTATACTCTGTTACTGTCTCCTATACTCTGTTACACTCTCTTACACTCTGTTACACCCTCTTACACACTGTTACTGTCTCTTACACTCTCTTACACTCTGCTACTGTCTCTTACATTCTGTTACTGTCACTTACACTCTGCTACTGTCTCTTACACTCTGTTACTGTCTCTTACACTCTGTTACTGTCTCCTATACTCTGTTACTGTCTCCTATACTCTGTTACACTCTCTTACACTCTGCTGCTGTCTCATATACTCTGTTACTGTCTCTTACACTCTGTTACTGTCTCTTACACTCTCTTACACTCTCTTACACTCTGTTACTGTCTCTTACATTCTCTTACACTCTGTTACTGTCTCTTACACTCTGTTACTGCCTCCTATACTCTGTTACTGTCTCCTATACTCTGTTACTGTCTCTTACACTCTGTTACTGTCTCCTATACTCTGTTACTGTCTCCTATACTCTGTTACACTCTCTTACACTCTGTTACACCCTCTTACACACTGTTACTGTCTCTTACACTCTCTTACACTCTGCTACTGTCTCTTACATTCTGTTACTGTCACTTACACTCTGCTACTGTCTCTTACACTCTGTTACTGTCTCTTACACTCTGTTACTGTCTCTTACACTCTGTTACTGTCTCCTATACTCTGTTACTGTCTCCTATACTCTGTTACACTCTCTTACACTCTGCTGCTGTCTCATATACTCTGTTACTGTCTCTTACACTCTGTTACTGTCTCTTACACTCTCTTACACTCTGTTACTGTCTCTTACATTCTCTTACACTCTGTTACTGTCTCCTATACTCTGTTACCGTCTCTTACTCTCTGCTACTGTCTCTTACACAGGTTTACGATGTCTACGCGAAGAGATCCCCAGAGACGTTCACAGTATACTGAGATCATTCTGGACTATGTGATCCTAGAGGACGGTATATGCCATGTGACACTCTCTTACACTCTACTACAGTCTACTACACTCTGCTACTGTCTCTTTCACTCTGTTACTGTCTCTTTCACTCTGCTACTGTCTCTTACACTCTGCTACTATCTCTTACGCTCTGTTACTGTCTCTTACACTCTACTACACTGTCATACACTCTGTTACTGTATCTTACACTCTGTTACTGTCTCGTACACTCTGTTACTGTCTCTTACACTCTGTTACTGCCTCCTTTACTCTGTTACTGTCTCCTATACTCTGTTACTGTCTCTTACACTCTGTTACTGTCTCCTATACTCTGTTACTGTCTCCTATACTCTGTTACACTCTCTTACACTCTGTTACACCCTCTTACACACTGTTACTGTCTCTTACACTCTCTTACACTCTGCTACTGTCTCTTACATTCTGTTACTGTCACTTACACTCTGCTACTGTCTCTTACACTCTGTTACTGTCTATTTCACTCTGCTACTGTCTCTTACCCTCTGTTACTGTCTCTTACACTCTGCTACTGTCTCCTACACTCTGTTACTGTCTCTTTCACTCTGCTACTGTCTCTTACACTCTGCTACTATCTCTTACGCTCTGTTACTGTCTCTTACACTCTACTACACTGTAATACACTCTGTTACTGTATCTTACACTCTGTTACTGTCTCGTACACTCTGTTACTGTCTCTTACACTCTGTTACTGCCTCCTATACTCTGTTACTGTCTCCTATACTCTGTTACTGTCTCTTACACTCTGTTACTGTCTCCTATACTCTGTTACTGTCTCCTATACTCTGTTACACTCTCTTACACTCTGTTACACCCTCTTACACACTGTTACTGTCTCTTACACTCTCTTACACTCTGCTACTGTCTCTTACACTCTGCTACTGTCTCTTACATTCTGTTACTGTCACTTACACTCTGCTACTGTCTCTTACACTCTGTTACTGTCTCTTACACTCTGTTACTGTCTCCTATACTCTGTTACTGTCTCCTATACTCTGTTACACTCTCTTACACTCTGCTGCTGTCTCATATACTCTGTTACTGTCTCTTACACTCTGTTACTGTCTCTTACACTCTCTTACACTCTCTTACACTCTGTTACTGTCTCTTACATTCTCTTACACTCTGTTACTGTCTCCTATACTCTGTTACCGTCTCTTACTCTCTGCTACTGTCTCTTACACAGGTTTACGATGTCTACGCGAAGAGATCCCCAGAGACGTTCACAGTATACTGAGATCATTCTGGACTATGTGATCCTAGAGGACGGTATATGCCATGTGACACTCTCTTACACTCTACTACACTCTACTACACTCTGCTACTGTCTCTTTCACTCTGTTACTGTCTCTTTCACTCTGCTACTGTCTCTTACACTCTGCTACTATCTCTTACGCTCTGTTACTGTCTCTTACACTCTACTACACTGTCATACACTCTGTTACTGTATCTTACACTCTGTTACTGTCTCGTACACTCTGTTACTGTCTCGTACACTCTGTTACTGCCTCCTTTACTCTGTTACTGTCTCCTATACTCTGTTACTGTCTCTTACACTCTGTTACTGTCTCCTATACTCTGTTACTGTCTCCTATACTCTGTTACACTCTCTTACACTCTGTTACACCCTCTTACACACTGTTACTGTCTCTTACACTCTCTTACACTCTGCTACTGTCTCTTACATTCTGTTACTGTCACTTACACTATGCTACTGTCTCTTACACTCTGTTACTGTCTATTTCACTCTGCTACTGTCTCTTACCCTCTGTTACTGTCTCTTACACTCTGCTACTGTCTCCTACACTCTGTTACTGTCTCTTTCACTCTGCTACTGTCTCTTACACTCTGCTACTATCTCTTACGCTCTGTTACTGTCTCTTACACTCTACTACACTGTCATACACTCTGTTACTGTATCTTACACTCTGTTACTGTCTCGTACACTCTGTTACTGTCTCCTATACTCTGTTACTGTCTCCTATACTCTGTTACACTCTCTTACACTCTGTTACACCCTCTTACACACTGTTACTGTCTCTTACACTCTCTTACACTCTGCTACTGTCTCTTACATTCTGTTACTGTCACTTACACTCTGCTACTGTCTCTTACACTCTGTTACTGTCTATTTCACTCTGCTACTGTCTCTTACCCTCTGTTACTGTCTCTTACACTCTGCTACTGTCTCCTACACTCTGTTACTGTCTCTTTCACTCTGCTACTGTCTCTTACACTCTGCTACTATCTCTTACGCTCTGTTACTGTCTCTTACACTCTACTACACTGTCATACACTCTGTTACTGTATCTTACACTCTGTTACTGTCTCTTACACTCTTTTACTGTCTCCTATACTCTGTTACTGTCTCATATACTCTGTTACACTCTCTTACACTCTGTTACACCCTCTTACACACTGTTACTGTCTCTTACACTCTCTTACACTCTGCTACTGTCTCTTACATTCTGTTACTGTCACTTACACTCTGCTACTGTCTCTTACACTCTGTTACTGTCTATTTCACTCTGCTACTGTCTCTTACACTCTGCTACTATCTCTTACGCTCCGTTACTGTCTCTTACACTCTACTACACTGTCATACACTCTGTTACTGTATCTTACACTCTGTTACTGTCTCGTACACTCTGTTACTGTCTCTTACACTCTTTTACTGTCTCCTATACTCTGTTACTGTCTCCTATACTCTGTTACACTCTCTTACACTCTGCTGCTGTCTCATATACTCTGTTACTGTATCTTACACTCTGTTACTGTCTCGTACACTCTGTTACTGTCTCTTACACTCTGTTACTGTCTCCTATACTCTGTTACTGTCTCCTATACTCTGTTACACTCTCTTACACTCTGCTGCTGTCTCATATACTCTGTTACTGTCTCTTACACTATGTTACTGTCTCTTACACTCTCTTACCCTCTCCTACACTCTGCTACTGTCTCTTACACCCTCTTACACTCTCTTACTGTCTCTTGCACTCTCTTACACTCTGTAACACTCTCTTACACGCTGTTACACCCTCTTACACACTGTTACTGTCTCTTACACTCTCTTACACTCTGCTACTGTCTCTTACCCTCTGTTACTGTCTCTTACACTCTGTTACTGTCTCTTACACTCTGCTACTGTCTCCTACACTCTGTTACTGTCTCTTTCACTCTGCTACTGTCTCTTACACACTGCTACTATCTCTTACGCTCTGTTACTGTCTCTTACACTCTACTACACTGTCATACACTCTGTTACTGTATCTTACACTCTGTTACTGTCTCGTACACTCTGTTACTGTCTCTTACACTCTGTTACTGTCTCCTATACTCTGTTACTGTCTCTTACACTCTGTTACAGTCTCCTATACTCTGTTACTGTCTCCTATACTCTGTTACACTCTCTTACACTCTGTTACACCCTCTTACACACTGTTACTGTCTCTTACACTCTGTTACTGTCTATTTCACTCTGCTACTGTCTCTTACACTCTGCTACTATCTCTTACGCTCTGTTACTGTCTCTTACACTCTACTACACTGTCATATACTCTGTTACTGTATCTTACACTCTGTTACTGTCTCGTACACTCTGTTACTGTCTCTTACACTCTGTTACTGTCTCCTATACTCTGTTACTGTCTCCTATACTCTGTTACTGTCTCTTACACTCTGTTACTGTCTCTTACACTCTGTTACTGTCTCCTATACTCTGTTACTGTCTCCTATACTCTGTTACTGTCTCCTATACTCTGTTACACCCTCTTACACACTGTTACTGTCTCTTACACTCTGCTACTGTCTCTTACATTCTGTTACTGTCACTTACACTCTGCTACTGTCTCTTACACTCTGTTACTGTCTATTTCACTCTGCTACTGTCTCTTACACTCTGCTACTATCTCTTACGCTGTGTTACTGTCTCTTACACTCTACTACACTGTCATACACTCTGTTACTGTATCTTACACTCTGTTACTGTCTCGTACACTCTGTTACTGTCTTTTACACTCTGTTACTGTCTCCTATACTCTGTTACTGTCTCTTACACTCTGTTACTGTCTCCTATACTCTGTTACTGTCTCCTATACTCTGTTACACTCTCTTACACTCTGCTGCTGTCTCATATACTCTGTTACTGTCTCTTACACTCTTTTACCCTCTCCTACACTCTGCTACTGTCTCTTACACCCTCTTACACTCTGTTACTGTCTCTTACACTCTCTTACACTCTGTTACACTCTCTTACACGCTGTTACACCCTCTTACACGCTGTTACACCCTCTTACACACTGTTACTGTCTCTTACACTCTCTTACACTCTGCTACTGTCTCTTACCCTCTGTTACTGTCTCTTACACTCTGCTACTGTCTCCTACACTCTGTTACTGTCTCTTTCACTCTGCTACTGTCTCTTACACTCTGTTACACTCTCTTACACTCTGTTACTGTCTCTTACATTCTCTTACACTCTGTTACTGTCTCTTTCACTCTGCTACTGTCTCTTACACTCTGCTACTATCTCTTACGCTCTGTTACTGTCTCTTACACTCTACTACACTGTCATACACTCTGTTACTGTCTCGTACACTCTGTTACTGTCTCGTACACTCTGTTACTGTCTCTTACACTCTGTTACTGCCTCCTTTACTCTGTTACTGTCTCCTATACTCTGTTACTGTCTCTTACACTCTGTTACTGTCTCCTATACTCTGTTACTGTCTCCTATACTCTGTTACACTCTCTTACACTCTGTTACACCCTCTTACACACTGTTACTGTCTCTTACACTCTCTTACACTCTGCTACTGTCTCTTACATTCTGTTACTGTCACTTACACTCTGCTACTGTCTCTTACACTCTGTTACTGTCTATTTCACTCTGCTACTGTCTCTTACCCTCTGTTACTGTCTCTTACACTCTGCTACTGTCTCCTACACTCTGTTACTGTCTCTTTCACTCTGCTACTGTCTCTTACACTCTGCTACTATCTCTTACGCTCTGTTACTGTCTCTTACACTCTCTTACACTCTCTTACACTCTGTTACTGTCTCTTACATTCTCTTACACTCTGTTACTGTCTCCTATACTCTGTTACTGTCTCCTATACTCTGTTACTGTCTCTTACACTCTGTTACTGTCTCTTACACTCTGTTACTGTCTCCTATACTCTGTTACACTCTCTTACACTCTGTTACACCCTCTTACACACTGTTACTGTCTCTTACACTCTGCTACTGTCTCTTACATTCTGTTACTGTCACTTACACTCTGCTACTGTCTCTTACACTCTGTTACTGTCTATTTCACTCTGCTACTGTCTCTTACACTCTGCTACTATCTCTTACGCTCTGTTACTGTCTCTTACACTCTACTACACTGTCATACACTCTGTTACTGTATCTTACACTCTGTTACTGTCTCGTACACTCTGTTACTGTCTTTTACACTCTGTTACTGTCTCCTATACTCTGTTACTGTCTCTTACACTCTGTTACTGTCTCCTATACTCTGTTACTGTCTCCTATACTCTGTTACACTCTCTTACACTCTGCTGCTGTCTCATATACTCTGTTACTGTCTCTTACACTCTGTTACTGTCTCTTACACTCTCTTACCCTCTCCTACACTCTGCTACTGTCTCTTACACCCTCTTACACTCTGTTACTGTCTCTTACACTCTCTTACACTCTGTTACACTCTCTTACACGCTGTTACACCCTCTTACACACTGTTACTGTCTCTTACACTCTCTTACACTCTGCTACTTTCTCTTACCCTCTGTTACTGTCTCTTACACTCTGCTACTGTCTCCTACACTCTGTTACTGTCTCTTTCACTCTGCTACTGTCTCTTACACTCTGTTACACTCTCTTACACTCTGTTACTGTCTCTTACATTCTCTTACACTCTGTTACTGTCTCCTATACTCTGTTACCGTCTCTTACTCTCTGCTACTGTCTCTTACACAGGTTTACGATGTCTACACGAAGAGATCCCCAGAGACGTTCACAGTATACTGAGATCATTCTGGACTATGTGATCCTAGAGGACGGTATATGCCATGTGACACTCTCTTACACTCTACTACACTCTACTACACTCTGCTACTGTCTCTTTCACTCTGTTACTGTCTCTTTCACTCTGCTACTGTCTCTTACACTCTGCTACTATCTCTTACGCTCTGTTACTGTCTCTTACACTCTACTACACTGTCATACACTCTGTTAATGTATCTTACACTCTGTTACTGTCTCGTACACTCTGTTACTGTCTCTTACACTCTGTTACTGCCTCCTTTACTCTGTTACTGTCTCCTATACTCTGTTACTGTCTCTTACACTCTGTTACTGTCTCCTATACTCTGTTACTGTCTCCTATACTCTGTTACACTCTCTTACACTCTGTTACACCCTCTTACACACTGTTACTGTCTCTTACACTCTCTTACACTCTGCTACTGTCTCTTACATTCTGTTACTGTCACTTACACTCTGCTACTGTCTCTTACACTCTGTTACTGTCTATTTCACTCTGCTACTGTCTCTTACCCTCTGTTACTGTCTCTTACACTCTGCTACTGTCTCCTACACTCTGTTACTGTCTCTTTCACTCTGCTACTGTCTCTTACACTCTGCTACTATCTCTTACGCTCTGTTACTGTCTCTTACACTCTACTACACTGTCATACACTCTGTTACTGTATCTTACACTCTGTTACTGTCTCGTACACTCTGTTACTGTCTCTTACACTCTGTTACTGCCTCCTATACTCTGTTACTGTCTCCTATACTCTGTTACTGTCTCTTACACTCTGTTACTGTCTCCTATACTCTGTTACTGTCTCCTATACTCTGTTACACTCTCTTACACTCTGTTACACTCTCTTACACTCTGTTACACCCTCTTACACACTGTTACTGTCTCTTACACTCACTTACACTCTGCTACTGTCTCTTACACTCTGTTACTGTCTCTTACACTCTGTTACTGTCTCTTACACTCTGTTACTGTCTCTTACACTCTGTTACTGTCTCCTATACTCTGTTACTGTCTCCTATACTCTGTTACACTCTCTTACACTCTGCTGCTGTCTCATATACTCTGTTACTGTCTCTTACACTCTGTTACTGTCTCTTACACTCTCTTACACTCTCTTACACTATGTTACTGTCTCTTACATTCTCTTACACTCTGTTACTGTCTCCTATACTCTGTTACCGTCTCTTACTCTCTGCTACTGTCTCCTATACTCTGTTACACTCTCTTACACTCTGTTACACCCTCTTACACACTGTTACTGTCTCTTACACTCTCTTACACTCTGCTACTGTCTCTTACATTCTGTTACTGTCACTTACACTCTGCTACTGTCTCTTACACTCTGTTACTGTCTCTTACACTCTGTTACTGTCTCCTATACTCTGTTACTGTCTCCTATACTCTGTTACACTCTCTTACACTCTGCTGCTGTCTCATATACTCTGTTACTGTCTCTTACACTCTGTTACTGTCTCTTACACTCTCTTACACTCTCTTACACTCTGTTACTGTCTCTTACATTCTCTTACACTCTGTTACTGTCTCCTATACTCTGTTACCGTCTCTTACTCTCTGCTACTGTCTCTTACACAGGTTTACGATGTCTACGCGAAGAGATCCCCAGAGACGTTCACAGTATACTGAGATCATTCTGGACTATGTGATCCTAGAGGACGGTATATGCCATGTGACACTCTCTTACACTCTACTACACTCTACTACACTCTGCTACTGTCTCTTTCACTCTGTTACTGTCTCTTTCACTCTGCTACTGTCTCTTACACTCTGCTACTATCTCTTACGCTCTGTTACTGTCTCTTACACTCTACTACACTGTCATACACTCTGTTACTGTATCTTACACTCTGTTACTGTCTTGTACACTCTGTTACTGTCTCTTACACTCTGTTACTGCCTCCTATACTCTGTTACTGTCTCCTATACTCTGTTACTGTCTCTTACACTCTGTTACTGTCTCCTATACTCTGTTACTGTCTCCTATACTCTGTTACACTCTCTTACACTCTGTTACACCCTCTTACACACTGTTACTGTCTCTTACACTCTCTTACACTCTGCTACTGTCTCTTACATTCTGTTACTGTCACTTACACTCTGCTACTGTCTCTTACACTCTGTTACTGTCTCTTACACTCTGTTACTGTCTCTTACACTCTGTTACTGTCTCCTATACTCTGTTACTGTCTCCTATACTCTGTTACACTCTCTTACACTCTGCTGCTGTCTCATATACTCTGTTACTGTCTCTTACACTCTGTTACTGTCTCTTACACTCTCTTACACTCTCTTACACTCTGTTACTGTCTCTTACATTCTCTTACACTCTGTTACTGTCTCCTATACTCTGTTACCGTCTCTTACTCTCTGCTACTGTCTCTTACACAGGTTTACGATGTCTACGCGAAGAGATCCCCAGAGACGTTCACAGTATACTGAGATCATTCTGGACTATGTGATCCTAGAGGACGGTATATGCCATGTGAAACTCTCTTACACTCTACTACACTCTACTACACTCTGCTACTGTCTCTTTCACTCTGTTACTGTCTCTTTCACTCTGCTACTGTCTCTTCCACTCTGCTACTATCTCTTACGCTCTGTTACTGTCTCTTACACTCTACTACACTGTCATACACTCTGTTACTGTATCTTACACTCTGTTACTGTCTCGTACACTCTGTTACTGTCTCCTACACTCTGTTACTGCCTCCTTTACTCTGTTACTGTCTCCTATACTCTGTTACTGTCTCTTACACTCTGTTACTGTCTCCTATACTCTGTTACTGTCTCCTATACTCTGTTACACTCTCTTACACTCTGTTACACCCTCTTACACACTGTTACTGTCTCTTACACTCTCTTACACTCTGCTACTGTCTCTTACATTCTGTTACTGTCACTTACACTCTGCTACTGTCTCTTACACTCTGTTACTGTCTATTTCACTCTGCTACTGTCTCTTACCCTCTGTTACTGTCTCTTACACTCTGCTACTGTCTCCTACACTCTGTTACTGTCTCTTTCACTCTGCTACTGTCTCTTACACTCTGCTACTATCTCTTACGCTCTGTTACTGTCTCTTACACTCTACTACACTGTCATACACTCTGTTACTGTATCTTACACTCTGTTACTGTCTCGTACACTCTGTTACTGTCTCTTACACTCTGTTACTGCCTCCTATACTCTGTTACTGTCTCCTATACTCTGTTACTGTCTCTTACACTCTGTTACTGTCTCCTATACTCTGTTACACTCTCTTACACTCTGTTACACCCTCTTACACACTGTTACTGTCTCTTACACTCTCTTACACTCTGCTACTGTCTCTTACATTCTGTTACTGTCACTTACACTCTGCTACTGTCTCTTACACTCTGCTACTATCTCTTACGCTCTGTTACTGTCTCTTACACTCTACTACACTGTCATACACTCTGTTACTGTATCTTACACTCTGTTACTGTCTCGTACACTCTGTTACTGTCTCCTATACTCTGTTACTGTCTCCTATACTCTGTTACACTCTCTTACACTCTGTTACACCCTCTTACACACTGTTACTGTCTCTTACACTCTCTTACACTCTGCTACTGTCTCTTACATTCTGTTACTGTCACTTACACTCTGCTACTGTCTCTTACACTCTGTTACTGTCTATTTCACTCTGCTACTGTCTCTTACCCTCTGTTACTGTCTCTTACACTCTGCTACTGTCTCCTACACTCTGTTACTGTCTCTTTCACTCTGCTACTGTCTCTTACACTCTGCTACTATCTCTTACGCTCTGTTACTGTCTCTTACACTCTACTACACTGTCATACACTCTGTTACTGTATCTTACACTCTGTTACTGTCTCTTACACTCTGTTACTGTCTCCTATACTCTGTTACTGTCTCATATACTCTGTTACACTCTCTTACACTCTGTTACACCCTCTTACACACTGTTACTGTCTCTTACACTCTCTTACACTCTGCTACTGTCTCTTACACTCTGCTACTGTCTCTTACACTCTGCTACTGTCTCTTACACTCTGCTACTATCTCTTACGCTCCGTTACTGTCTCTTACACTCTACTACACTGTCATACACTCTGTTACTGTATCTTACACTCTGTTACTGTCTCGTACACTCTGTTACTGTCTCTTACACTCTTTTACTGTCTCCTATACTCTGTTACTGTCTCCTATACTCTGTTACACTCTCTTACACTTTGCTGCTGTCTCATATACTCTGTTACTGTATCTTACACTTTGTTACTGTCTCGTACACTCTGTTACTGTCTCTTACACTCTGTTACTGTCTCCTATACTCTGTTACTGTCTTTTACACTCTGTTACTGTCTCCTATACTCTGTTACTGTCTCCTATACTCTGTTACACTCTCTTACACTCTGCTGCTGTCTCATATACTCTGTTACTGTCTCTTACACTATGTTACTGTGTCTTACACTCTCTTACCCTCTCCTACACTCTGCTACTGTCTCTTACACCCTCTTACACTCTGTTACTGTCTCTTGCACTCTCTTACACTCTGTAACACTCTCTTACACACTGTTACACCCTCTTACACACTGTTACTGTCTCTTACGCTCTCTTACACTCTGCTACTGTCTCTTACCCTCTGTTACTGTCTCTTACACTCTGTTACTGTCTCTTAAACTCTGCTACTGTCTCCTACACTCTGTTACTGTCTCTTTCACTCTGCTACTGTCTCTTACACACTGCTACTATCTCTTACGCTCTGTTACTGTCTCTTACACTCTACTACACTGTCATACACTCTGTTACTGTATCTTACACTCTGTTACTGTCTCGTACACTCTGTTACTGTCTCTTACACTCTGTTACTGTCTCCTATACTCTGTTACTGTCTCTTACACTCTGTTACTGTCTCCTATACTCTGTTACTGTCTCCTATACTCTGTTACTGTCTCCTATACTCTGTTACACTCTCTTACACTCTGTTACTGTCTCTTACACTCTGTTACTGTCTATTTCACTCTGCTACTGTCTCTTACACTCTGCTACTATCTCTTACGCTCTGTTACTGTCTCTTACACTCTACTACACTGTCATATACTCTGTTACTGTATCTTACACTCTGTTACTGTCTCGTACACTCTGTTACTGTCTCTTACACTCTGTTACTGTCTCCTATACTCTGTTACTGTCTCCTATACTCTGTTACTGTCTCTTACACTCTGTTACTGTCTCCTATACTCTGTTACTGTCTCCTATACTCTGTTACACCCTCTTACACACTGTTACTGTCTCTTACACTCTGCTACTGTCTCTTACATTCTGTTACTGTCACTTACACTCTGCTACTGTCTCTTACACTCTGTTACTGTCTATTTCACTCTGCTACTGTCTCTTACACTCTGCTACTATCTCTTACGCTGTGTTACTGTCTCTTACACTCTACTACACTGTCATACACTCTGTTACTGTATCTTACACTCTGTTACTGTCTCTTACACTCTGTTACTGTCTCCTATACTCTTTTACTGTCTCCTATACTCTGTTACACTCTCTTACACTCTGCTGCTGTCTCATATACTCTGTTACTGTCTCTTACACTCTTTTACCCTCTCCTACACTCTGCTACTGTCTCTTACACCCTCTTACACTCTGTTACTGTCTCTTACACTCTCTTACACTCTGTTACACTCTCTTACACGCTGTTACACCCTCTTACACACTGTTACTGTCTCTTACACTCTCTTACACTCTGCTACTGTCTCTTACCCTCTGTTACTGTCTCTTACACTCTGCTACTGTCTCCTACACTCTGTTACTGTCTCTTTCACTCTGCTACTGTCTCTTACACTCTGTTACACTCTCTTACACTCTGTTACTGTCTCTTACATTCTCTTACACTCTGTTACTGTCTCCTATACTCTGTTACCGTCTCTTACTCTCTGCTACTGTCTCTTACACAGGTTTACGATGTCTACGCGAAGAGATCCCCAGAGACGTTCACAGTATACTGAGATCATTCTGGACTATGTGATCCTAGAGGACGGTATATGCCATGTGACACTCTCTTACACTCTACTACACTCTACTACACTCTGCTACTGTCTCTTTCACTCTGTTACTGTCTCTTTCACTCTGCTACTGTCTCTTACACTCTGCTACTATCTCTTACGCTCTGTTACTGTCTCTTACACTCTACTACACTGTCATACACTCTGTTACTGTATCTTACACTCTGTTACTGTCTCGTACACTCTGTTACTGTCTCTTACACTCTGTTACTGCCTCCTTTACTCTGTTACTGTCTCCTATACTCTGTTACTGTCTCTTACACTCTGTTACTGTCTCCTATACTCTGTTACTGTCTCCTATACTCTGTTACACTCTCTTACACTCTGTTACACCCTCTTACACACTGTTACTGTCTCTTACACTCTCTTACACTCTGCTACTGTCTCTTACATTCTGTTACTGTCACTTACACTCTGCTACTGTCTCTTACACTCTGTTACTGTCTATTTCACTCTGCTACTGTCTCTTACCCTCTGTTACTGTCTCTTACACTCTGCTACTGTCTCCTACACTCTGTTACTGTCTCTTTCACTCTGCTACTGTCTCTTACACTCTGCTACTATCTCTTACGCTCTGTTACTGTCTCTTACACTCTACTACACTGTCATACACTCTGTTACTGTCTCGTACACTCTGTTACTGTCTCTTACACTCTGTTACTGCCTCCTATACTCTGTTACTGTCTCCTATACTCTGTTACTGTCTCTTACACTCTGTTACTGTCTCCTATACTCTGTTACTGTCTCCTATACTCTGTTACACTCTCTTACACTCTGTTACACCCTCTTACACACTGTTACTGTCTCTTACACTCTCTTACACTCTGCTACTGTCTCTTACATTCTGTTACTGTCACTTACACTCTGCTACTGTCTCTTACACTCTGTTACTGTCTCTTACACTCTGTTACTGTCTCTTACACTCTGTTACTGTCTCTTACACTCTGTTACTGTCTCCTATACTCTGTTACACTCTCTTACACTCTGCTGCTGTCTCATATACTCTGTTACTGTCTCTTACACTCTGTTACTGTCTCTTACACTCTCTTACACTCTCTTACACTCTCTTACTGTCTCTTACATTCTCTTACACTCTGTTACTGTCTCCTATACTCTGTTACCGTCTCTTACTCTCTGCTACTGTCTCTTACACAGGTTTACGATGTCTACGCGAAGAGATCCCCAGAGACGTTCACAGTATACTGAGATCATTCTGGACTATGTGATCCTAGAGGACGGTATATGCCATGTGACACTCTCTTACACTCTACTACACTCTACTACACTCTGCTACTGTCTCTTTCACTCTGTTACTGTCTCTTTCACTCTGCTACTGTCTCTTACACTCTGCTACTATCTCTTACGCTCTGTTACTGTCTCTTACACTCTACTACACTGTCATACACTCTGTTACTGTATCTTACACTCTGTTACTGTCTTGTACACTCTGTTACTGTCTCTTACACTCTGTTACTGCCTCCTATACTCTGTTACTGTCTCCTATACTCTGTTACTGTCTCCTATACTCTGTTACTGTCTCTTACACTCTGTTACTGTCTCCTATACTCTGTTACTGTCTCCTATACTCTGTTACACTCTCTTACACTCTGTTACACCCTCTTACACACTGTTACTGTCTCTTACACTCTCTTACACTCTGCTACTGTCTCTTACATTCTGTTACTGTCACTTACACTCTGCTACTGTCTCTTACACTCTGTTACTGTCTCTTACACTCTGTTACTGTCTCCTATACTCTGTTACTGTCTCCTATACTCTGTTACACTCTCTTACACTCTGCTGCTGTCTCATATACTCTGTTACTGTCTCTTACACTCTGTTACTGTCTCTTACACTCTCTTACACTCTGTTACTGTCTCTTACATTCTCTTACACTCTGTTACTGTCTCCTATACTCTGTTACCGTCTCTTACTCTCTGCTACTGTCTCTTACACAGGTTTACGATGTCTACGCGAAGAGATCCCCAGAGACGTTCACAGTATACTGAGATCATTCTGGACTATGTGATCCTAGAGGACGGTATATGCCATGTGACACTCTCTTACACTCTACTACACTCTACTACACTCTGCTACTGTCTCTTTCACTCTGTTACTGTCTCTTTCACTCTGCTACTGTCTCTTCCACTCTGCTACTATCTCTTACGCTCTGTTACTGTCTCTTACACTCTACTACACTGTCATACACTCTGTTACTGTATCTTACACTCTGTTACTGTCTCGTACACTCTGTTACTGTCTCTTACACTCTGTTACTGCCTCCTTTACTCTGTTACTGTCTCCTATACTCTGTTACTGTCTCTTACACTCTGTTACTGTCTCCTATACTCTGTTACTGTCTACTATACTCTGTTACACTCTCTTACACTCTGTTACAACCTCTTACACACTGTTACTGTCTCTTACACTCTCTTACACTCTGCTACTGTCTCTTACATTCTGTTACTGTCACTTACACTCTGCTACTGTCTCTTACACTCTGTTACTGTCTATTTCACTCTGCTACTGTCTCTTACCCTCTGTTACTGTCTCTTACACTCTGCTACTGTCTCCTACACTCTGTTACTGTCTCTTTCACTCTGATACTGTCTCTTACACTCTGCTACTATCTCTTACGCTCTGTTACTGTCTCTTACACTCTACTACACTGTCATACACTCTGTTACTGTATCTTACACTCTGTTACTGTCTCGTACACTCTGTTACTGTCTCCTATACTCTGTTACTGTCTCCTATACTCTGTTACACTCTCTTACACTCTGTTACACCCTCTTACACTCTGTTACACCCTCTTACACACTGTTACTGTCTCTTACACTCTCTTACACTCTGCTACTGTCTCTTACATTCTGTTACTGTCACTTACACTCTGCTACTGTCTCTTACACTCTGTTACTGTCTATTTCACTCTGCTACTGTCTCTTACACTCTGCTACTGTCTCCTACACTCTGTTACTGTCTCTTTCACTCTGCTACTGTCTCTTACACTCTGCTACTATCTCTTACGCTCTGTTACTGTCTCTTACACTCTACTACACTGTCATACACTCTGTTACTGTATCTTACACTCTGTTACTGTCTCTTACACTCTGTTACTGTCTCCTATACTCTGTTACTGTCCCTATACTCTGTTACACTCTCTTACACTCTGTTACACCCTCTTACACACTGTTACTGTCTCTTACACTCTCTTACTCTGCTACTGTCTCTTACATTCTGTTACTGTCACTTACACTCTGCTACTGTCTCTTACACTCTGTTACTGTCTATTTCACTCTGCTACTGTCTCTTACACTCTGCTACTATCTCTTACGCTCCGTTACTGTCTCTTACACTCTACTACACTGTCATACACTCTGTTACTGTATCTTACACTCTGTTACTGTCTCGTACACTCTGTTACTGTCTCTTACACTCTTTTACTGTCTCCTATACTCTGTTACTGTCTCCTATACTCTGTTACACTCTCTTACACTCTGCTGCTGTCTCATATACTCTGTTACTGTATCTTACACTCTGTTACTGTCTCGTACACTCTGTTACTGTCTCTTACACTCTGTTACTGTCTCCTATACTCTGTTACTGTCTTTTACACTCTGTTACTGTCTCCTATACTCTGTTACTGTCTCCTATACTCTGTTACACTCTCTTACACTCTGCTGCTGTCTCATATACTCTGTTACTGTCTCTTACACTATGTTACTGTCTCTTACACTCTCTTACCCTCTCCTACACTCTGCTACTGTCTCTTACACCCTCTTACACTCTGTTACTGTCTCTTACACTCTCTTACACTCTGTTACACTCTCTTACACTCTGTTACACCCTCTTACACACTGTTACTGTCTCTTACACTCTCTTACACTCTGCTACTGTCTCTTACATTCTGTTACTGTCACTTACACTCTGCTACTGTCTCTTACACTCTGTTACTGTCTATTTCACTCTGCTACTGTCTCTTACCCTCTGTTACTGTCTATTACCCTCTGCTACTGTCTCCTACACTCTGTTACTGTCTCTTTCACTCTGCTACTGTCTCTTACACTCTGCTACCATCTCTTACGCTCTGTTACTGTCTCTTACACTCTACTACACTGTCATACACTCTGTTACTGTATCGTACACTCTGTTACTGTCTCTTACACTCTGTTACTGCCTCCTATACTCTGTTACTGTCTCCTATACTCTGTTACTGTCTCTTACACTCTGTTACTGTCTCCTATACTCTGTTACTGTCTCCTATACTCTGTTACACTCTCTTACACTCTGTTACACCCTCTTACACACTGTTACTGTCTCTTACACTCTCTTACACTCTGCTACTGTCTCTTACATTCTGTTACTGTCACTTACACTCTGCTACTGTCTCTTACACTCTGTTACTGTCTCTTACACTCTGTTACTGTCTCTTACACTCTGTTACTGTCTCCTATACTCTGTTACACTCTCTTACACTCTGCTGCTGTCTCATATACTCTGTTACTGTCTCTTACACTCTGTTACTGTCTCTTACACTCTCTTACACTCTCTTACACTCTGTTACTGTCTCTTACATTCTCTTACACTCTGTTACTGTCTCCTATACTCTGTTACCGTCTCTTACTCTCTGCTACTGTCTCTTACACAGGTTTACGATGTCTACGCGAAGAGATCCCCAGAGACGTTCACAGTATACTGAGATCATTCTGGACTATGTGATCCTAGAGGACGGTATATGCCATGTGACACTCTCTTACACTCTACTACAGTCTACTACACTCTGCTACTGTCTCTTTCACTCTGTTACTGTCTCTTTCACTCTGCTACTGTCTCTTACACTCTGCTACTGTCTCTTACACTCTGCTACTATCTCTTACGCTCTGTTACTGTCTCTTACACTCTACTACACTGTCATACACTCTGTTACTGTATCTTACACTCTGTTACTGTCTCGTACACTCTGTTACTGTCTCGTACACTCTGTTACTGTCTCTTACACTCTGTTACTGCCTCCTTTACTCTGTTACTGTCTCCTATACTCTGTTACTGTCTCTTACACTCTTTTACTGTCTCCTATACTCTGTTACTGTCTCCTATACTCTGTTACACTCTCTTACACTCTGTTACACCCTCTTACACACTGTTACTGTCTCTTACACTCTCTTACACTCTGCTACTGTCTCTTACATTCTGTTACTGTCACTTACACTCTGCTACTGTCTCTTACACTCTGTTACTGTCTATTTCACTCTGCTACTGTCTCTTACCCTCTGTTACTGTCTCTTACACTCTGCTACTGTCTCCTACACTCTGTTACTGTCTCTTTCACTCTGCTACTGTCTCTTACACTCTGCTACTATCTCTTACGCTCTGTTACTGTCTCTTACACTCTACTACACTGTCATACACTCTGTTACTGTATCTTACACTCTGTTACTGTCTCGTACACTCTGTTACTGTCTCTTACACTCTGTTACTGCCTCCTATACTCTGTTACTGTCTCCTATACTCTGTTACTGTCTCTTACACTCTGTTACTGTCTCCTATACTCTGTTACTGTCTCCTATACTCTGTTACACTCTCTTACACTCTGTTACACCCTCTTACACACTGTTACTGTCTCTTACACTCTCTTACACTCTGCTACTGTCTCTTACACTCTGCTACTGTCTCTTACATTCTGTTACTGTCACTTACACTCTGCTACTGTCTCTTACACTCTGTTACTGTCTCTTACACTCTGTTACTGTCTCCTATACTCTGTTACTGTCTCCTATACTCTGTTACACTCTCTTACACTCTGCTGCTGTCTCATATACTCTGTTACTGTCTCTTACACTCTGTTACTGTCTCTTACACTCTCTTACACTCTCTTACACTCTGTTACTGTCTCTTACATTCTCTTACACTCTGTTACTGTCTCCTATACTCTGTTACCGTCTCTTACTCTCTGCTACTGTCTCTTACACAGGTTTACGATGTCTACGCGAAGAGATCCCCAGAGACGTTCACAGTATACTGAGATCATTCTGGACTATGTGATCCTAGAGGACGGTATATGCCATGTGACACTCTCTTACACTCTACTACACTCTACTACACTCTGCTACTGTCTCTTTCACTCTGTTACTGTCTCTTTCACTCTGCTAATGTCTCTTACACTCTGCTACTATCTCTTACGCTCTGTTACTGTCTCTTACACTCTACTACACTGTCATACACTCTGTTACTGTATCTTACACTCTGTTACAGTCTCGTACACTCTGTTACTGTCTCTTACACTCTGTTACTGCCTCCTTTACTCTGTTACTGTCTCCTATACTCTGTTACTGTCTCTTACACTCTGTTACTGTCTCCTATACTCTGTTACTGTCTCCTATACTCTGTTACACTCTCTTACACTCTGTTACACCCTCTTACACACTGTTACTGTCTCTTACACTCTCTTACACTCTGCTACTGTCTCTTACATTCTGTTACTGTCACTTACACTCTGCTACTGTCTCTTACACTCTGTTACTGTCTATTTCACTCTGCTACTGTCTCTTACCCTCTGTTACTGTCTCTTACACTCTGCTACTGTCTCCTACACTCTGTTACTGTCTCTTTCACTCTGCTACTGTCTCTTACACTCTGCTACTATCTCTTACGCTCTGTTACTGTCTCTTACACTCTACTACACTGTCATACACTCTGTTACTGTATCTTACACTCTGTTACTGTCTCGTACACTCTGTTACTGTCTCTTACACTCTGTTACTGCCTCCTATACTCTGTTACTGTCTCCTATACTCTGTTACTGTCTCTTACACTCTGTTACTGTCTCCTATACTCTGTTACTGTCTCCTATACTCTGTTACACTCTCTTACACTCTGTTACACCCTCTTACACACTGTTACTGTCTCTTACACTCTGCTACTGTCTCTTACATTCTGTTACTGTCACTTACACTCTGCTACTGTCTCTTACACTCTGTTACTGTCTCTTACACTCTGTTACTGTCTCTTGCACTCTGTTACTGTCTCCTATACTCTGTTACTGTCTCCTATACTCTGTTACTGTCTCCTATACTCTGTTACACTCTCTTACACTCTGCTGCTGTCTCATATACTCTGTTACTGTCTCTTACACTCTGTTACTGTCTCTTACACTCTCTTACACTCTGTTACTGTCTCTTACATTCTCTTACACTCTGTTACTGTCTCCTATACTCTGTTACCGTCTCTTACTCTCTGCTACTGTCTCTTACACAGGTTTACGATGTCTACGCGAAGAGATCCCCAGAGACGTTCATAGTATACTGAGATCATTCTGGACTATGTGATCCTAGAGGACGGTATATGCCATGTGACACTCTCTTACACTCTACTACACTCTGCTACTGTCTCTTTCACTCTGTTACTGTCTCTTTCACTCTGCTACTGTCTCTTATACTCTGCTACTATCTCTTACGCTCTGTTACTGTCTCTTACACTCTACTACACTGTCATACACTCTGTTACTGTATCTTACACTCTGTTACTGTCTCGTACACTCTGTTACTGTCTCTTACACTCTGTTATTGCCTCCTTTACTCTGTTACTGTCTCCTATACTCTGTTACTGTCTCTTACACTCTGTTACTGTCTCCTATACTCTGTTACTGTCTCCTATACTCTGTTACACTCTCTTACACTCTGTTACACCCTCTTACACACTGTTACTGTCTCTTACACTCTCTTACACTCTGCTACTGTCTCTTACATTCTGTTACTGTCACTTACACTCTGCTACTGTCTCTTACACTATGTTACTGTCTATTTCACTCTGCTACTGTCTCTTACCCTCTGTTACTGTCTCTTACACTCTGCTACTGTCTCCTACACTCTGTTACTGTCTCTTTCACTCTGCTACTGTCTCTTACACTCTGCTACTATCTCTTACGCTCTGTTACTGTCTCTTACACTCTACTACACTGTCATACACTCTGTTACTGTATCTTACACTCTATTACTGTCTCGTACACTCTGTTACTGTCTCCTATACTCTGTTACTGTCTCCTATACTCTGTTACACTCTCTTACACTCTGTTACACCCTCTTACACACTGTTACTGTCTCTTACACTCTCTTACACTCTGCTACTGTCTCTTACATTCTGTTACTGTCACTTACACTCTGCTACTGTCTCTTACACTCTGTTACTGTCTATTTCACTCTGCTACTGTCTCTTACCCTCTGTTACTGTCTCTTACACTCTGCTACTGTCTCCTACACTCTGTTACTGTCTCTTTCACTCTGCTACTGTCTCTTACACTCTGCTACTATCTCTTACGCTCTGTTACTGTCTCTTACACTCTACTACACTGTCATACACTCTGTTACTGTATCTTACACTCTATTACTGTCTCGTACACTCTGTTACTGTCTCCTATACTCTGTTACTGTCTCCTATACTCTGTTACACTCTCTTACACTCTGTTACACCCTCTTACACACTGTTACTGTCTCTTACACTCTCTTACACTCTGCTACTGTCTCTTACATTCTGTTACTGTCACTTACACTCTGCTACTGTCTCTTACACTCTGTTACTGTCTATTTCACTCTGCTACTGTCTCTTACCCTCTGTTACTGTCTCTTACACTCTGCTACTGTCTCCTACACTCTGTTACTGTCTCTTTCACTCTGCTACTGTCTCTTACACTCTGCTACTATCTCTTACGCTCTGTTACTGTCTCTTACACTCTACTACACTGTCATACACTCTGTTACTGTATCTTACACTCTGTTACTGTCTCTTACACTCTGTTACTGTCTCCTATACTCTGTTACTGTCTCATATACTCTGTTACACTCTCTTACACTCTGTTACACCCTCTTACACACTGTTACTGTCTCTTACACTCTCTTACACTCTGCTACTGTCTCTTACATTCTGTTACTGTCACTTACACTCTGCTACTGTCTCTTACACTCTGCTACTATCTCTTACGCTCCGTTACTGTCTCTTACACTCTACTACACTGTCATACACTCTGTTACTGTATCTTACACTCTGTTACTGTCTCGTACACTCTTTTACTGTCTCCTATACTCTGTTACTGTCTCCTATACTCTGTTACACTCTCTTACACTCTGCTGCTGTCTCATATACTCTGTTACTGTATCTTACACTCTGTTACTGTCTCGTACACTCTGTTACTGTCTCTTACACTCTGTTACTGTCTTTTACACTCTGTTACTGTCTCCTATACTCTGTTACTGTCTCCTATACTCTGTTACACTCTCTTACACTCTGCTGCTGTCTCATATACTCTGTTACTGTCTCTTACACTATGTTACTGTCTCTTACACTCTCTTACCCTCTCCTACACTCTGCTACTGTCTCTTACACCCTCTTACACTCTGTTACTGTCTCTTGCACTCTCTTACACTCTGTAACACTCTCTTACATGCTGTTACACCCTCTTACACACTGTTACTGTCTCTTACACTCTCTTACACTCTGCTACTGTCTCTTACCCTCTGTTACTGTCTCTTACACTCTGTTACTGTCTCTTACACTCTGCTACTGTCTCCTACACTCTGTTACTGTCTCTTTCACTCTGCTACTGTCTCTTACACACTGCTACTATCTCTTACGCTCTGTTACTGTCTCTTACACTCTACTACACTGTCATACACTCTGTTACTGTCTCGTACACTCTGTTACTGTCTCGTACACTCTGTTACTGTCTCTTACACTCTGTTACTGTCTCCTATACTCTGTTACTGTCTCTTACACTCTGTTACTGTCTCCTATACTCTGTTACTGTCTCCTATACTCTGTTACACTCTCTTACACTCTGTTACACCCTCTTACACACTGTTACTGTCTCTTACACTCTGTTACTGTCTATTTCACTCTGCTACTGTCTCTTACACTCTGCTACTATCTCTTACGCTCTGTTACTGTCTCTTACACTCTACTACACTGTCATATACTCTGTTACTGTATCTTTCACTCTGTTACTGTCTCGTACACTCTGTTACTGTCTCTTACACTCTGTTACTGTCTCCTATACTCTGTTACTGTCTCTTACACTCTGTTACTGTCTCCTATACTCTGTTACTGTCTCCTATACTCTGTTACACTCTCTTACACTCTGTTACACCCTCTTACATACTGTTACTGTCTCTTACACTCTGCTACTGTCTCTTACATTCTGTTACTGTCACTTACACTCTGCTACTGTCTCTTACACTCTGTTACTGTCTATTTCACTCTGCTACTGTCTCTTACACTCTGCTACTATCTCTTACGCTGTGTTACTGTCTCTTACACTCTACTACACTGTCATACACTCTGTTACTGTCTCGTACACTCTGTTACTGTCTCGTACACTCTGTTACTGTCTTTTACACTCTGTTACTGTCTCCTATACTCTGTTACTGTCTCTTACACTCTGTTACTGTCTCCTATACTCTGTTACTGTCTCCTATACTCTGTTACACTCTCTTACACTCTGCTGCTGTCTCATATACTCTGTTACTGTCTCTTACACTCTTTTACCCTCTCCTACACTCTGCTACTGTCTCTTACACCCTCTTACACTCTGTTACTGTCTCTTACACTCTCTTACACTCTGTTACACTCTCTTACACGCTGTTACACCCTCTTACACACTGTTACTGTCTCTTACACTCTCTTACACTCTGCTACTGTCTCTTACCCTCTGTTACTGTCTCTTACACTCTGCTACTGTCTCCTACACTCTGTTACTGTCTCTTTCACTCTGCTACTGTCTCTTACACTCTGTTACACTCTCTTACACTCTGTTACTGTCTCTTACATTCACTTACACTCTGTTACTGTCTCCTATACTCTGTTACCGTCTCTTACTCTCTGCTACTGTCTCTTACACAGGTTTACGATGTCTACGCGAAGAGATCCCCAGAGACGTTCACAGTATACTGAGATCATTCTGGACTATGTGATCCTAGAGGACGGTATATGCCATGTGACACTCTCTTACACTCTACTACACTCTACTACTGTCTCTTTCACTCTGTTACTGTCTCTTTCACTCTGCTACTGTCTCTTCCACTCTGCTACTATCTCTTACGCTCTGTTACTGTCTCTTACACTCTACTACACTGTCATACACTCTGTTACTGTATCTTACACTCTGTTACTGTCTCGTACACTCTGTTACTGTCTCTTACACTCTGTTACTGCCTCCTTTACTCTGTTACTGTCTCCTATACTCTGTTACTGTCTCTTACACTCTGTTACTGTCTCCTATACTCTGTTACTGTCTCCTATACTCTGTTACACTCTGTTACACTCTGTTACACCCTCTTACACACTGTTACTGTCTCTTACACTCTCTTACACTCTGCTACTGTCTCTTACATTCTGTTACTGTCACTTACACTCTGCTACTGTCTCTTACACTCTGTTACTGTCTATTTCACTCTGCTACTGTCTCTTACCCTCTGTTACTGTCTCTTACACTCTGCTACTGTCTCCTACACTCTGTTACTGTCTCTTTCACTCTGCTACTGTCTCTTACACTCTGCTACTATCTCTTACGCTCTGTTACTGTCTCTTACACTCTACTACACTGTCATACACTCTGTTACTGTATCTTACACTCTGTTACTGTCTCGTACACTCTGTTACTGTCTCCTATACTCTGTTACTGTCTCCTATACTCTGTTACACTCTCTTACACTCTGTTACACCCTCTTACACACTGTTACTGTCTCTTACACTCTCTTACACTCTGCTACTGTCTCTTACATTCTGTTACTGTCACTTACACTCTGCTACTGTCTCTTACACTCTGTTACTGTCTATTTCACTCTGCTACTGTCTCTTACCCTCTGTTACTGTCTCTTACACTCTGCTACTGTCTCCTACACTCTGTTACTGTCTCTTTCACTCTGCTACTGTCTCTTACACTCTGCTACTATCTCTTACGCTCTGTTACTGTCTCTTACACTCTGTTACTGTCTCCTATACTCTGTTACTGTCTCAGATACTCTGTTACACTCTCTTACACTCTGTTACACCCTCTTACACACTGTTACTGTCTCTTACACTCTGTTACTGTCTCTTACACTCTGCTACTGTCTCCTACACTCTGTTACTGTCTCTTTCACTCTGCTACTGTCTCCTACACTCTGTTACTGTCTCTTTCACTCTGCTACTGTCTCTTACACTCTGCTACTATCTCTTACGCTCCGTTACTGTCTCTTACACTCTACTACACTGTCATACACTCTGTTACTGTATCTTACACTCTGTTACTGTCTCGTACACTCTGTTACTGTCTCTTACACTCTGTTACTGTCTCCTATACTCTGTTACTGTCTCTTACACTCTGTTAATGTCTCCTATACTGTGTTACTGTCTCCTATACTCTGTTACACTCTCTTACACTCTGTTACACCCTCTTACACACTGTTACTGTCTCTTACACTCTGTTACTGTCTATTTCACTCTGCTACTGTCTCTTACACTCTGCTACTGTCTCTTTCACTCTGTTACTGTCTCTTTCACTCTGCTAATGTCTCTTACACTCTGCTACTATCTCTTACGCTCTGTTACTGTCTCTTACACTCTACTACACTGTCATACACTCTGTTACTGTATCTTACACTCTGTTACTGTCTCGTACACTCTGTTACTGTCTCTTACACTCTGTTACTGCCTCCTTTACTCTGTTACTGTCTCCTATACTCTGTTACTGTCTCCTATACTCTGTTACACTCTCTTACACTCTGTTACACCATCTTACACACTGTTACTGTCTCTTACACTCTCTTACACTCTGCTACTGTCTCTTACATTCTGTTACTGTCACTTACACTCTGCTACTGTCTCTTACACTCTGTTACTGTCTATTTCACTCTGCTACTGTCTCTTACCCTCTGTTACTGTCTCTTACACTCTGCTACTGTCTCCTACACTCTGTTACTGTCTCTTTCACTCTGCTACTGTCTCTTACACTCTGCTACTATCTCTTACGCTCTGTTACTGTCTCTTACACTCTACTACACTGTCATACACTCTGTTACTGTATCTTACACTCTGTTACTGTCTCTTACACTCTGTTACTGTCTCCTATACTCTGTTACTGTCTCAGATACTCTGTTACACTCTCTTACACTCTGTTACACCCTCTTACACACTGTTACTGTCTCTTACACTCTCTTACACTCTGCTACTGTCTCTTACATTCTGTTACTGTCACTTACACTCTGCTACTGTCTCTTACACTCTGTTACTGTCTATTTCACTCTGCTACTGTCTCTTACACTCTGCTACTATCTCTTACGCTCCGTTACTGTCTCTTACACTCTACTACACTGTCATACACTCTGTTACTGTATCTTACACTCTGTTACTGTCTCGTACACTCTGTTACTGTCTCTTACACTCTTTTACTGTCTCCTATACTCTGTTACTGTCTCCTATACTCTGTTACACTCTCTTACACTCTGCTGCTGTCTCATATACTCTGTTACTGTATCTTACACTCTGTTACTGTCTCGTACACTCTGTTACTGTCTCTTACACTCTGTTACTGTCTCCTATACTCTGTTACTGTCTCCTATACTCTGTTACACTCTCTTACACTCTGCTGCTGTCTCATATACTCTGTTACTGTCTCTTACACTATGTTACTGTCTCTTACACTCTCTTACCCTCTCATACACTCTGCTACTGTCTCTTACACCCTCTTACACTCTGTTACTGTCTCTTGCACTCTCTTACACTCTGTAACACTCTCTTACACGCTGTTACACCCTCTTACACACTGTTACTGTCTCTTACACTCTCTTACACTCTGCTACTGTCTCTTACCCTCTGTTACTGTCTCTTACACTCTGCTACTGTCTCCTACACTCTGTTACTGTCTCTTTCACTCTGCTACTGTCTCTTACACACTGCTACTATCTCTTAAGCTCTGTTACTGTCTCTTAGACTCTACTACACTGTCATACACTCTGTTACTGTCTCTTACACTCTGTTACTGTCTCCTATACTCTGTTACTGTCTCTTACACTCTGTTACTGTCTCCTATACTCTGTTACTGTCTCCTATACTCTGTTACACTCTCTTACACTCTGTTACACCCTCTTACACACTGTTACTGTCTCTTACACTCTCTTACACTCTGCTACTGTCTCTTACATTCTGTTACTGTCACTTACACTCTGCTACTGTCTCTTACACTCTGTTACTGTCTCTTACACTCTGTTACTGTCTATTTCACTCTGCTACTGTCTCTTACACTCTGCTACTATCTCTTACGCTCTGTTACTGTCTCTTACACTCTACTACACTGTCATACACTCTGTTACTGTCTCGTACACTCTGTTACTGTCTCTTACACTCTGTTACTGTCTCCTATACTCTGTTACTGTCTCTTACACTCTGTTACTGTCTCCTATACTCTGTTACTGTCTCCTATACTCTGTTACTGTCTCCTATACTCTGTTACACTCTCTTACACTCTGCTGCTGTCTCATATACTCTGTTACTGTCTCTTACACTCTGTTACTGTCTCTTACACTCTCTTACACTCTCTTACACTCTCTTACACGCTGTTACACCCTGTTACACACTGTTACTGTCTGTTACACTCTCTTACACTCTGCTACTGTCTCTTACACTCTGTTACTGTCTCTTACACTCTGTTACTGTCTCTTTCACTCTGCTACTGTCTCCTATACTCTGTTACTGTCTCCTATACTCTGTTACACCCTCTTACACACTGTTACTGTCTCTTACACTCTCTTACTCTCTGTTACTGTCACTTACACTCTGCTACTGTCTCTTACACTCTGTTACTGTCTATTTCACGCTGCTACTGTCTCTTACACTCTGCTACTATCTCTTACGCTCTGTTACTGTCTCTTACACTCTACTACACTGTCATACACTCTGTTACTGTATCTTACACTCTGTTATTGTCTCGTACACTCTGTTACTGTCTCTTACACTCTGTTACTGTCTCCTATACTCTGTTACTGTCTTTTACACTCTGTTACTGTCTCCTATACTCTGTTACTGTCTCCTATACTCTGTTACACTCTCTTACACTCTGCTGCTGTCTCATATACTCTGTTACTGTCTCTTACACTATGTTACTGTCTCTTACACTCTCTTACCCTCTCCTACACTCTGCTACTGTCTCTTACACCCTCTTACACTCTGTTACTGTCTCTTACACTCTCTTACACTCTGTTACACTCTCTTACACGCTGTTACACCCTCTTACACACTGTTACTGTCTCTTACCCTCTGTTACTGTCTCTTACACTCTGCTACTGTCTCCTACACTCTGTTACTGTCTCTTTCACTCTGCTACTGTCTCTTACACTCTGCTACTATCTCTTACGCTCTGTTACTGTCTCTTACACTCTACTACACTGTCATACACTCTGTTACTGTATCTTACACTCTGTTACTGTCTCGTACACTCTGTTACTGTCTCTTACACTCTTTTACTGTCTCCTATACTCTGTTACTGTCTCTTACACTCTGTTACTGTCTCCTATACTCTGTTACTGTCTCCTATACTCTGTTACACTCTCTTACACTCTGCTGCTGTCTCATATACTCTGTTACTGTATCTTACACTCTGTTACTGTCTCGTACACTCTATTACTGTCTCTTACACTCTGTTACTGTCTCCTATACTCTGTTACTGTCTTTTACACTCTGTTACTGTCTCCTATACTCTGTTACTGTCTCCTATACTCTGTTACACTCTCTTACACTCTGCTGCTGTCTCATATACTCTGTTACTGTCTCTTACACTATGTTACTGTCTCTTACACTCTCTTACCCTCTCCTACACTCTGCTACTGTCTCTTACACCCTCTTACACTCTGTTACTGTCTCTTACACTCTCTTACACTCTGTTACACTCTCTTACACTCTGTTACACCCTCTTACACACTGTTACTGTCTCTTACACTCTCTTACACTCTGCTACTGTCTCTTACATTCTGTTACTGTCACTTACACTCTGCTACTGTCTCTTACACTCTGTTACTGTCTATTTCACTCTGCTACTGTCTCTTACCCTCTGTTACTGTCTATTACCCTCTGCTACTGTCTCCTACACTCTGTTACTGTCTCTTTCACTCTGCTACTGTCTCTTACACTCTGCTACTATCTCTTACGCTCTGTTACTGTCTCTTACACTCTACTACACTGTCATACACTCTGTTACTGTCTCGTACACTCTGTTACTGTCTCTTACACTCTGTTACTGTCTCCTATACTCTGTTACTGTCTCTTACACTCTGTTACTGTCTATTTCACTCTGCTACTGTCTCTTACACTCTGCTACTATCTCTTACGCTCTGTTACTGTCTCTTACACTCTACTACACTGTCATACACTCTGTTACTGTCTCTTACACTCTGTTACTGTCTCTTTCACTCTGCTACTGTCTCCTATACTCTGTTACTGTCTCCTATACTCTGTTACACCCTCTTACACACTGTTACTGTCTCTTACACTCTCTTACTCTCTGTTACTGTCACTTACACTCTGCTACTGTCTCTTACACTCTGTTACTGTCTATTTCACGCTGCTACTGTCTCTTACACTCTGCTACTATCTCTTACGCTCTGTTACTGTCTCTTACACTCTACTACACTGTCATACACTCTGTTACTGTATCTTACACTCTGTTACTGTCTCTTACACTCTGTTACTGTCTCCTATACTCTGTTACTGTCTTTTACACTCTGTTACTGTCTCCTATACTCTGTTACTGTCTCCTATACTCTGTTACTGTCTCATATACTCTGTTACACTCTCTTACACTCTGTTACACCCTCTTACACACTGTTACTGTCTCTTACACTCTCTTACACTCTGCTACTGTCTCTTACATTCTGTTACTGTCACTTACACTCTGCTACTGTCTCTTACACTCTGTTACTGTCTATTTCACTCTGCTACTGTCTCTTACACTCTGCTACTATCTCTTACGCTCCGTTACTGTCTCTTACACTCTACTACACTGTCATACACTCTTTTACTGTATCTTACACTCTGTTACTGTCTCGTACACTCTGTTACTGTCTCTTACACTCTTTTACTGTCTCCTATACTCTGTTACTGTCTCCTATACTCTGTTACACTCTCTTACACTCTGCTGCTGTCTCATATACTCTGTTACTGTATCTTACACTCTGTTACTGTCTCGTACACTCTATTACTGTCTCTTACACTCTGTTACTGTCTCCTATACTCTGTTACTGTCTTTTACACTCTGTTACTGTCTCCTATACTCTGTTACACTCTCTTACACTCTGCTGCTGTCTCATATACTCTGTTACTGTCTCTTACACTATGTTACTGTCTCTTACACTCTCTTACCCTCTCCTACACTCTGCTACTGTCTCATACACCCTCTTACACTCTGTTACTGTCTCTTGCACTCTCTTACACTCTGTAACACTCTCTTACACGCTGTTACACCCTCTTACACACTGTTACTGTCTCTTACACTCTCTTACACTCTGCTACTGTCTCTTACCCTCTGTTACTGTCTCTTACACTCTGCTACTGTCTCTTACCCTCTGTTACTGTCTCTTTCACTCTGCTACTGTCTCTTACACACTGCTACTATCTCTTACGCTCTGTTACTGTCTCTTACACTCTACTACACTGTCATACACTCTGTTACTGTATCTTACACTCTGTTACTGTCTCGTACACTCTGTTACTGTCTCTTACACTCTGTTACTGTCTCCTATACTCTGTTACTGTCTCTTACACTCTGTTACTGTCTCCTATACTCTGTTACTGTCTCCTATACTCTGTTACACTCTCTTACACTCTGTTACACCCTCTTACACACTGTTACTGTCTCTTACACTCTCTTACACTCTGCTACTGTCTCTTACATTCTGTTACTGTCACTTACACTCTGCTACTGTCTCTTACACTCTGTTACTGTCTATTTCACTCTGCTACTGTCTCTTACACTCTGCTACTATCTCTTACGCTCTGTTACTGTCTCTTACACTCTACTACACTGTCATACACTCTGTTACTGTCTCGTACACTCTGTTACTGTCTCTTACACTCTGTTACTGTCTCCTATACTCTGTTACTGTCTCTTACACTCTGTTACTGTCTCCTATACTCTGTTACTGTCTCCTATACTCTGTTACTGTCTCCTATACTCTGTTACACTCTCTTACACTCTGCTGCTGTCTCATATACTCTGTTACTGTCTCTTACACTCTGTTACTGTCTCTTACACTCTCTTACACTCTGTTACACTCTCTTACACTCTGTTACACTCTCTTACACGCTGTTACACTCTCTTACACGCTGTTACACTCTCTTACACGCTGTTACACCCTGTTACACACTGTTACTGTCTGTTACACTCTCTTACACTCTGCTACTGTCTCTTACACTCTGTTACTGTCTCTTACACTCTGCTACTGTCTCTTACACTCTGTTACTGTCTCTTACACTCTACTACACTGTCATACACTCTGTTACTGTATCTTACACTCTGTTACTGTCTCGTACACTCTGTTACTGTCTCTTACACTCTGTTACTGCCTCCTTTACTATGTTACTGTCTCCTATACTCTGTTACTGTCTCTTACACTCTGTTACTGTCTCCTATACTCTGTTACTGTCTCCTATACTCTGTTACACTCTCTTACACTCTGTTACACCCTCTTACACACTGTTACTGTCTCTTACACTCTCTTACACTCTGCTACTGTCTCTTACATTCTGTTACTGTCACTTACACTCTGCTACTGTCTCTTACACTCTGTTACTGTCTATTTCACTCTGCTACTGTCTCTTACCCTCTGTTACTGTCTCTTACACTCTGCTACTGTCTCCTACACTCTGTTACTGTCTCTTTCACTCTGCTACTGTCTCTTACACTCTGCTACTATCTCTTACGCTCTGTTACTGTCTCTTACACTCTACTACACTGTCATACACTGTTGCTGTATCTTACACTCTGTTACTGTCTCCTATACTCTGTTACTGTCTCTTACACTCTGTTACTGTCTCCTATACTCTGTTACACTCTCTTACACTCTGTTACACCCTCTTACACACTGTTACTGTCTCTTACACTCTCTTACACTCTGCTACTGTCTCTTACATTCTGTTACTGTCACTTACACTCTGCTACTGTCTCTTACACTCTGCTACTGTCTCTTACACTCTGTTACTGTCTCTTACACTCTGTTACTGTCTCTTGCACTCTGTTACTGTCTCCTATACTCTGTTACTGTCTCCTATACTCTGTTACACTCTCTTACACTCTGCTGCTGTCTCATATACTCTGTTACTGTCTCTTACACTCAGTTACTGTCTCTTACACTCTGTTACTGTCTCTTACACTCTCTTACACTCTCTTACACTCTGTTACTGTCTCTTACATTCTCTTACACTCTGTTACTGTCTCCTATACTCTGTTACCGTCTCTTACTCTCTGCTACTGTCTCTTACACAGGTTTACGATGTCTACGCGAAGAGATCCCCAGAGACGTTCACAGTATACTGAGATCATTCTGGACTATGTGATCCTAGAGGACGGTATATGCCATGTGACACTCTCTTACACTCTACTACACTCTACTACACTCTGCTACTGTCTCTTACACTCTGTTACTGTCTCTTACACTCTGTTACTGTCTCTTAAACTCTGCTACTGTCTATAACACTCTCTTACACTCTGTTACTGTCTATTACACTCTGCTACTGTCTCTTACACTCTCTTACACTATATTACACTCTCTTACACTCTGCTGCTGTCTCTTACACTCTGTTACTGTCTCTTACACTCTGTTACTGTCTCTTACACTTTCCTACTGTCTCTTACACTCTCTTACACTCTGTTACACTCTCTTACATGCTGTTACACTCTCTTACACTCTGTTACTGTCTCTTACACTCTCTTACACTCTGCTACTGTCTCTCACACTCTGCCACTGTCTCTTACACTAAGCTACTCTCTGTTTCACTCTGCTTCTGTCTCTTACACTCTGCTACTGTCTCTTACGCTCTGTTACTTTCTCTTACACTCTACTACACTCTCTTACACTCTGTTACTGTCTCTTACACTCTGTTACTGTCTCGTACACTCTGTTACTGTCTCTTACACTCTGTTACACTCTCTTACACTCTGTTACTGTCTCTTACACTCTCTTACACTCTGCTGCTGTCTCTTACACTCTGTTACTGTCTCTTACACTCTCTTACACTCTGTTACACTCTCTTACACGCTGTTACACCCTCTTACACACTGTTACTGTCTCTTACACTCTTACACTCTGCTACTGTCTCTTACACTCTGTTACTGTCTCTTACACTCTGCTACTGTCTCCTACACTCTGTTACTGTCTCGTTCACTCTGCTACTGTCTCTTACACTCTGCTACTATCTCTTACACTCTGTTACTGTCTCGTACACGCTGTTACTGTCTCTTACACTCTGTTACTGTCTCCTATACTCTGTTACTGTCTCTTACACTCTGTTACTGTCTATTTCACTCTGCTACTGTCTCTTACACTCTGCTACTATCTCTTACGCTCTGTTACTGTCTCTTACACTCTACTACACTGTCATACACTCTGTTACTGTATCTTACACTCTGTTACTGTCTCGTACACTCTGTTACTGTCTCTTACACTCTGTTACTGTCTCCTATACTCTGTTACTGTCTCCTATACTCTGTTACACTCTATTACACTCTGTTACACCCTCTTACACACTGTTACTGTCTCTTACACTCTCTTACACTCTGCTACTGTCTCTTACATTCTGTTACTGTCACTTACACTCTGCTACTGTCTCTTACACTCTGTTACTGTCTATTTCACTCTGCTACTATCTCTTACGCTCTGTTACTGTCTCTTACACTCTACTACACTGTCATACACTCTGTTACTGTATCTTACACTCTGTTACTGTCTCTTACACTCTGTTACTGTCTCCTATACTCTGTTACTGTCTCCTATACTCTGTTACTGTCTCCTATACTCTGTTACTGTCTCTTACACTCTGTTACTGTCTCCTATACTCTGTTACTGTCTCCTATACTCTGTTACACTCTCTTACACTCTGTTACACCCTCTTACACACTGTTACTGTCTCTTACACTCTCTTACACTCTGCTACTGTCTCTTACATTCTGTTACTGTCACTTACACTCTGCTACTGTCTCTTACACTCTGTTACTGTCTATTTCACTCTGCTACTGTCTCTTACACTCTGCTACTATCTCTTACGCTCTGTTACTGTCTCTTACACTCTACTACACTGTCATACACTCTGTTACTGTATCTTACACTCTGTTACTGTCTCGTACACTCTGTTACTGTCTCTTACACTCTTTTACTGTCTCCTATACTCTGTTACTGTCTCTTACACTCTGTTACTGTCTCCTATACTCTGTTACTGTCTCCTATACTCTGTTACACTCTCTTATACTCTGCTGCTGTCTCATATACTCTGTTACTGTATCTTACACTCTGTTACTGTCTCTTACACTCTGTTACTGTCTCCTATACTCTGTTACTGTCTTTTACACTCTGTTACTGTCTCCTATACTCTGTTACTGTCTCCTATACTCTGTTACACTCTCTTACACTCTGCTGCTGTCTCATATACTCTGTTACTGTCTCTTACACTATGTTACTGTCTCTTACACTCTCTTACCCTCTCCTACACTCTGCTACTGTCTCTTACACCCTCTTACACTCTGTTACTGTCTCTTACACTCTCTTACACTCTGTTACACTCTCTTACACTCTGTTACACCCTCTTACACACTGTTACTGTCTCTTACACTCTCTTACACTCTGCTACTGTCTCTTACATTCTGTTACTGTCACTTACACTCTGCTACTGTCTCTTACACTCTGTTACTGTCTATTTCACTCTGCTACTGTCTCTTACCCTCTGTTACTGTCTCTTACCCTCTGCTACTGTCTCCTACACTCTGTTACTGTCTCTTTCACTCTGCTACTGTCTCTTACACTCTGCTACTATCTCTTACGCTCTGTTACTGTCTCTTACACTCTACTACACTGTCATACACTCTGTTACTGTATCTTACACTCTGTTACTGTCTCGTACACTCTGTTACTGTCTCTTACACTCTGTTACTGTCTCCTATACTCTGTTACTGTCTCCTATACTCTGTTACACTCTCTTACACTCTGTTACACCCTCTTACACACTGTTACTGTCTCTTACACTCTCTTACACTCTGCTACTGTCTCTTACATTCTGTTACTGTCACTTACACTCTGCTACTGTCTCTTACACTCTGTTACTGTCTCTTACACTCTGTTACTGTCTCTTACACTCTGTTACTGTCTCCTATACTCTGTTACTGTCTCCTATACTCTGTTACACTCTCTTACACTCTGCTGCTGTCTCATATACTCTGTTACTGTCTCTTACACTCTGTTACTGTCTCTTACACTCTCTTACACTCTCTTACACTCTGTTACTGTCTCTTACATTCTCTTACACTCTGTTACTGTCTCCTATACTCTGTTACCGTCTCTTACTCTCTGCTACTGTCTCTTACACAGGTTTACGATGTCTACGCGAAGAGATCCCCAGAGACGTTCACAGTATACTGAGATCATTCTGGACTATGTGATCCTAGAGGACGGTATATGCCATGTGACACTCTCTTACACTCTACTATACTCTACCACACTCTGCTACTGTCTCTTTCACTCTGTTACTGTCTCTTTCACTCTGCTACTGTCTCTTACACTCTGCTACTATCTCTTACGCTCTGTTACTGTCTCTTACACTCTACTACACTGTCATACACTCTGTTACTGTATCTTACACTCTGTTACTGTCTCGTACACTCTGTTACTGTCTCTTACACTCTGTTACTGCCTCCTTTACTCTGTTACTGTCTCCTATACTCTGTTACTGTCTCTTACACTCTGTTACTGTCTCCTATACTCTGTTACTGTCTCCTATACTCTGTTACACTCTCTTACTCTCTGTTACACCCTCTTACACACTGTTACTGTCTCTTACACTCTCTTACACTCTGCTACTGTCTCTTACATTCTGTTACTGTCACTTACACTCTGCTACTGTCTCTTACACTCTGTTACTGTCTATTTCACTCTGCTACTGTCTCTTACCCTCTGTTACTGTCTCTTACACTCTGCTACTGTCTCCTACACTCTGTTACTGTCTCTTTCACTCTGCTACTGTCTCTTACACTCTGCTACTATCTCTTACGCTCTGTTACTGTCTCTTACACTCTACTACACTGTAATACACTCTGTTACTGTATCTTACACTCTGTTACTGTCTCGTACACTCTGTTACTGTCTCTTACACTCTGTTACTGCCTCCTATACTCTGTTACTGTCTCCTATACTCTGTTACTGTGTCTTACACTCTGTTACTGTCTCCTATACTCTGTTACTGTCTCCTATACTCTGTTACACTCTCTTACACTCTGTTACACCCTCTTACACACTGTTACTGTCTCTTACACTCTCTTACACTCTGCTACTGTCTCTTACACTCTGCTACTGTCTCTTACATTCTGTTACTGTCACTTACACTCTGCTACTGTCTCTTACACTCTGTTACTGTCTCTTACACTCTGTTACTGTCTCCTATACTCTGTTACTGTCTCCTATACTCTGTTACACTCTCTTACACTCTGCTGCTGTCTCATATACTCTGTTACTGTCTCTTACACTCTGTTACTGTCTCTTACACTCTCTTACACTCTGTTACTGTCTCTTACATTCTCTTACACTCTGTTACACTCTGTTACTGTCTCCTATACTCTGTTACCGTCTCTTACTCTCTGCTACTGTCTCTTACACAGGTTTACGATGTCTACGCGAAGAGATCCCCAGAGACGTTCACAGTATACTGAGATCATTCTGGACTATGTGATCCTAGAGGACGGTATATGCCATGTGACACTCTCTTACACTCTACTACACTCTACTACACTCTGCTACTGTCTCTTTCACTCTGTTACTGTCTCTTTCACTCTGCTACTGTCTCTTACACTCTGCTACTATCTCTTACGCTCTGTTACTGTCTCTTACACTCTACTACACTGTCATACACTCTGTTACTGTATCTTACACTCTGTTACTGTCTCGTACACTCTGTTACTGTCTCTTACACTCTGTTACTGCCTCCTTTACTCTGTTACTGTCTCCTATACTCTGTTACTGTCTCTTACACTCTGTTACTGTCTCCTATACTCTGTTACTGTCTCCTATACTCTGTTACACTCTCTTACACTCTGTTACACCCTCTTACACACTGTTACTGTCTCTTACACTCTCTTACACTCTGCTACTGTCTCTTACATTCTGTTACTGTCACTTACACTCTGCTACTGTCTCTTACACTCTGTTACTGTCTATTTCACTCTGCTACTGTCTCTTTCCCTCTGTTACTGTCTCTTACACTCTGCTACTGTCTCCTACACTCTGTTACTGTCTCTTTCACTCTGCTACTGTCTCTTACACTCTGCTACTATCTCTTACGCTCTGTTACTGTCTCTTACACTCTACTACACTGTCATACACTCTGTTACTGTATCTTACACTCTGTTACTGTCTCGTACACTCTGTTACTGTCTCTTACACTCTGTTACTGCCTCCTATACTCTGTTACTGTCTCCTATACTCTGTTACTGTCTCTTACACTCTGTTACTGTCTCCTATACTCTGTTACACTCTCTTACACTCTGTTACACCCTCTTACACACTGTTACTGTCTCTTACACTCTGCTACTGTCTCTTACATTCTGTTACTGTCACTTACACTCTGCTACTGTCTCTTACACTCTGTTACTGTCTCTTACACTCTGTTACTGTCTCTTGCACTCTGTTACTGTCTCCTATACTCTGTTACTGTCTCCTATACTCTGTTACACTCTCTTACACTCTGCTGCTGTCTCATATACTCTGTTACTGTCTCTTACACTCTGTTACTGTCTCTTACACTCTCTTACACTCTCTTACACTCTGTTACTGTCTCTTACATTCTCTTACACTCTGTTACTGTCTCCTATACTCTGTTACCGTCTCTTACTCTCTGCTACTGTCTCTTACACAGGTTTACGATGTCTACGCGAAGAGATCCCCAGAGACGTTCATAGTATACTGAGATCATTCTGGACTATGTGATCCTAGAGGACTGTATATGCCATGTGACACTCTCTTACACTCTACTACACTCTGCTACTGTCTCTTTCACTCTGTTACTGTCTCTTTCACTCTGCTACTGTCTCTTACACTCTGCTACTATCTCTTACGCTCTGTTACTGTCTCTTACACTCTACTACACTGTCATACACTCTGTTACTGTATCTTACACTCTGTTACTGTCTCGTACACTCTGTTACTGTCTCTTACACTCTGTTACTGCCTCCTTTACTCTGTTACTGTCTCCTATACTCTGTTACTGTCTCTTACACTCTGTTACTGTCTCCTATACTCTGTTACTGTCTCCTATACTCTGTTACACTCTCTTACACTCTGTTACACCCTCTTACACACTGTTACTGTCTCTTACACTCTCTTACACTCTGCTACTGTCTCTTACATTCTGTTACTGTCACTTACACTCTGCTACTGTCTCTTACACTCTGTTACTGTCTATTTCACTCTGCTACTGTCTCTTACCCTCTGTTATTGTCTCTTACACTCTGCTACTGTCTCCTACACTCTGTTACTGTCTCTTTCACTCTGCTACTGTCTCTTACACTCTGCTACTATCTCTTACGCTCTGTTACTGTCTCTTACACTCTACTACACTGTCATACACTCTGTTACTGTATCTTACACTCTGTTACTGTCTCGTACACTCTGTTACTGTCTCCTATACTCTGTTACTGTCTCCTATACTCTGTTACACTCTCTTACACTCTGTTACACCCTCTTACACACTGTTACTGTCTCTTACACTCTCTTACACTCTGCTACTGTCTCTTACATTCTGTTACTGTCACTTACACTCTGCTACTGTCTCTTACACTCTGTTACTGTCTATTTCACTCTGCTACTGTCTCTTACCCTCTGTTACTGTCTCTTACACTCTGCTACTGTCTCCTACACTCTGTTACTGTCTCTTTCACTCTGCTACAGTCTCTTACACTCTGCTACTATCTCTTACGCTCTGTTACTGTCTCTTACACTCTACTACACTGTCATACACTCTGTTACTGTATCTTACACTCTGTTACTGTCTCTTACACTCTGTTACTGTCTCCTATACTCTGTTACTGTCTCAGATACTCTGTTACACTCTCTTACACTCTGTTACACCCTCTTACACACTGTTACTGTCTCTTACACTCTCTTACACTCTGCTACTGTCTCTTACATTCTGTTACTGTCACTTACACTCTGCTACTGTCTCTTACACTCTGTTACTGTCTATTTCACTCTGCTACTGTCTCTTACACTCTGCTACACTGTCATACACTCTGTTACTGTATCTTACACTCTGTTACTGTCTCGTACACTCTGTTACTGTCTCTTACACTCTTTTACTGTCTCCTATACTCTGTTACTGTCTCCTATACTCTGTTACACTCTCTTACACTCTGCTGCTGTCTCATATACTCTGTTACTGTATCTTACACTCTGTTACTGTCTCGTACACTCTGTTACTGTCTCTTACACTCTGTTACTGTCTCCTATACTCTGTTACTGTCTTTTACACTCTGTTACTGTCTCCTATACTCTGTTACTGTCTCCTATACTCTGTTACACTCTCTTACACTCTGCTGCTGTCTCATATACTCTGTTACTGTCTCTTACACTATGTTACTGTCTCTTACACTCTCTTACCCTCTCCTACACTCTGCTACTGTCTCTTACACCCTCTTACACTCTGTAACACTCTCTTACACGCTGTTACACCCTCTTACACACTGTTACTGTCTCTTACACTCTCTTACACTCTGCTACTGTCTCTTACCCTCTGTTACTGTCTCTTACACTCTGCTACTGTCTCCTACACTCTGTTACTGTCTCTTTCACTCTGCTACTGTCTCTTACACTCTGCTACTATCTCTTACGCTCTGTTACTGTCTCTTACACTCTACTACACTGTCATACACTCTGTTACTGTATCTTACACTCTGTTACTGTCTCTTACACTCTGTTACTGTCTCCTATACTCTGTTACTGTCTCCTATACTCTGTTACTGTCTCTTACACTCTGTTACTGTCTCCTATACTCTGTTACTGTCTCCTATACTCTGTTACACTCTCTTACACTCTGTTACACCCTCTTACACACTGTTACTGTCTCTTACACTCTCTTACACTCTGCTACTGTCTCTTACATTCTGTTACTGTCACTTACACTCTGCTACTGTCTCTTACACTCTGTTACTGTCTATTTCACTCTGCTACTGTCTCTTACACTCTGCTACTATCTCTTACGCTCTGTTACTGTCTCTTACACTCTACTACACTGTCATACACTCTGTTACTGTATCTTACACTCTGTTACTGTCTCGTACACTCTGTTACTGTCTCTTACACTCTTTTACTGTCTCCTATACTCTGTTACTGTCTCTTACACTCTGTTACTGTCTCCTATACTCTGTTACTGTCTCCTATACTCTGTTACACTCTCTTACACTCTGCTGCTGTCTCATATACTCTGTTACTGTATCTTACACTCTGTTACTGTCTCGTACACTCTGTTACTGTCTCTTACACTCTGTTACTGTCTCCTATACTCTGTTACTGTCTTTTACACTCTGTTACTGTCTCCTATACTCTGTTACTGTCTCCTATACTCTGTTACACTCTCTTACACTCTGCTGCTGTCTCATATACTCTGTTACTGTCTCTTACACTATGTTACTGTCTCTTACACTCTCTTACCCTCTCCTACACTCTGCTACTGTCTCTTACACCCTCTTACACTCTGTTACTGTCTCTTACACTCTCTTACACTCTGTTACACTCTCTTACACTCTGTTACACCCTCTTACACACTGTTACTGTCTCTTACACTCTCTTACACTCTGCTACTGTCTCTTACATTCTGTTACTGTCACTTACACTCTGCTACTGTCTCTTACACTCTGTTACTGTCTATTTCACTCTGCTACTGTCTCTTACCCTCTGTTACTGTCTATTACCCTCTGCTACTGTCTCCTACACTCTGTTACTGTCTCCTACACTCTGTTACTGTCTCTTTCACTCTGCTACTATCTCTTACGCTCTGTTACTGTCTCTTACACTCTACTACACTGTCATACACTCTGTTACTGTATCTTACACTCTGTTACTGTCTCGTACACTCTGTTTCTGTCTCTTACACTCTGTTACTGCCTCCTATACTCTGTTACTGTCTCCTATACTCTGTTACTGTCTCTTACACTCTTTTACTGTCTCCTATACTCTGTTACTGTCTCCTATACTCTGTTACACTCTCTTACACTCTGTTACACCCTCTTACACACTGTTACTGTCTCTTACACTCTCTTACACTCTGCTACTGTCTCTTACATTCTGTTACTGTCACTTACACTCTGTTACTGTCTCTTACACTCTGTTACTGTCTCTTACACTCTGTTACTGTCTCCTATACTCTGTTACTGTCTCCTATACTCTGTTACACTCTCTTACACTCTGCTGCTGTCTCATATACTCTGTTACTGTCTCTTACACTCTGTTACTGTCTCTTACACTCTCTTACACTCTCTTACACTCTGTTACTGTCTCTTACATTCTCTTACACTCTGTTACTGTCTCCTATACTCTGTTACCGTCTCTTACTCTCTGCTACTGTCTCTTACACAGGTTTACGATGTCTACGCGAAGAGATCCCCAGAGACGTTCACAGTATACTGAGATCATTCTGGACTATGTGATCCTAGAGGACGGTATATGCCATGTGACACTCTCTTACACTCTACTACACTCTACTACACTCTGCTACTGTCTCTTTCACTCTGTTACTGTCTCTTTCACTCTGCTACTGTCTCTTACACTCTGCTACTATCTCTTACGCTCTGTTACTGTCTCTTACACTCTACTACACTGTCATACACTCTGTTACTGTATCTTACACTCTGTTACTGTCTCGTACACTCTGTTACTGTCTCTTACACTCTGTTACTGCCTCCTTTACTCTGTTACTGTCTCCTATACTCTGTTACTGTCTCTTACACTCTGTTGCTGTCTCCTATACTCTGTTACTGTCTCCTATACTCTGTTACACTCTATTACACTCTGTTACACCCTCTTACACACTGTTACTGTCTCTTACACTCTCTTACACTCTGCTACTGTCTCTTACATTCTGTTACTGTCACTTACACTCTGCTACTGTCTCTTACACTCTGTTACTGTCTATTTCTTTCTGCTACTGTCTCTTACCCTCTGTTACTGTCTCTTACACTCTGCTACTGTCTCCTACACTCTGTTACTGTCTCTTTCACTCTGCTACTGTCTCTTACACTCTGCTACTATCTCTTACGCTCTGTTACTGTCTCTTACACTCTACTACACTGTCATACACTCTGTTACTGTATCTTACACTCTGTTACTGTCTCGTACACTCTGTTACTGTCTCTTACACTCTGTTACTGCCTCCTATACTCTGTTACTGTCTCCTATACTCTGTTACTGTCTCTTACACTCTGTTACTGTCTCCTATACTCTGTTACTGTCTCCTATACTCTGTTACACTCTCTTACACTCTGTTACACCCTCTTACACACTGTTACTGTCTCTTACACTCTGCTACTGTCTCTTACATTCTGTTACTGTCACTTACACTCTGCTACTGTCTCTTACACTCTATTACTGTCTCTTACACTCTGTTACTGTCTCTTGCACTCTGTTACTGTCTCCTATACTCTGTTACTGTCTCCTATACTCTGTTACACTCTCTTACACTCTGCTGCTGTCTCATATACTCTGTTACTGTCTCTTACACTCTGTTACTGTCTCTTACACTCTCTTACACTCTGTTACTGTCTCTTACATTCTCTTACACTCTGTTACTGTCTCCTATACTCTGTTACCGTCTCTTACTCTCTGCTACTGTCTCTTACACAGGTTTACGATGTCTACGCGAAGAGATCCCCAGAGACGTTCATAGTATACTGAGATCATTCTGGACTATGTGATCCTAGAGGACGGTATATGCCATGTGACACTCTCTTACACTCTACTACACTCTGCTACTGTCTCTTTCACTCTGTTACTGTCTCTTTCACTCTGCTACTGTCTCTTACACTCTGCTACTATCTCTTACGCTCTGTTACTGTCTCTTACACTCTGTTACTGTATCTTACACTCTGTTACTGTCTCGTACACTCTGTTGCTGTCTCTTACACTCTGTTACTGCCTCCTTTACTCTGTTACTGTCTCCTATACTCTGTTACTGTCTCTTACACTCTGTTACTGTCTCCTATACTCTGTTACTGTCTCCTATACTCTGTTACACTCTCTTACACTCTGTTACACCCTCTTACACACTGTTACTGTCTCTTACACTCTGCTACTGTCTCTTACATTCTGTTACTGTCACTTACACTCTGCTACTGTCTCTTACACTCTGTTACTGTCTCTTACACTCTGTTACTGTCTCTTACACTCTGTTACTGTCTCCTATACTCTGTTACTGTCTCCTATACTCTGTTACACTCTTTTACACTCTGCTGCTGTCTCATATACTCTGTTACTGTCTCTTACACTCTGTTACTGTCTCTTACACTCTCTTACACTCTGTTACTGTCTCCTATACTCTGTTACCGTCTCTTACTCTCTGCTACTGTCTCTTACACAGGTTTACGATGTCTACGCGAAGAGATCCCCAGAGAAGTTCACAGTATACTGAGATCATTCTGGACTATGTGATCCTAGAGGACGGTATATGCCATGTGACACTCTCTTACACTCTACTACACTCTACTACACTCTGCTACTGTCTCTTTCACTCTGTTACTGTCTCTTTCACTCTGCTACTGTCTCTTACACTCTGCTACTATCTCTTACGCTCTGTTACTGTCTCTTACACTCTACTACACTGTCATACACTCTGTTACTGTATCTTACACTCTGTTACTGTCTCGTACACTCTGTTACTGTCTCTTACACTCTGTTACTGCCTCCTTTACTCTGTTACTGTCTCTTACACTCTGTTACTGTCTCCTATACTCTGTTACTGTCTCCTATACTCTGTTACACTCTCTTACACTCTGTTACACCCTCTTACACACTGTTACTGTCTCTTACACTCTCTTACACTCTGCTACTGTCTCTTACATTCTGTTACTGTCACTTACACTCTGCTGCTGTCTCTTACACTCTGTTACTGTCTATTTCACTCTGCTACTGTCTCTTACCCTCTGTTACTGTCTCTTACACTCTGCTACTGTCTCCTACACTCTGCTACTGTCTCTTACACTCTGCTACTATCTCTTACGCTCTGTTACTGTCTCTTACACTCTACTACACTGTCATACACTCTGTTACTGTATCTTACACTCTGTTACTGTCTCGTACACTCTGTTACTGTCTCTTACACTCTGTTACTGCCTCCTATACTCTGTTACTGTCTCCTATACTCTGTTACTGTCTCTTACACTCTGTTACTGTCTCCTATACTCTGTTACTGTCTCCTATACTCTGTTACACTCTCTTACACTCTGTTACACCCTCTTACACACTGTTACTGTCTCTTACACTCTCTTACACTCTGCTACTGTCTCTTACATTCTGTTACTGTCACTTACACTCTGCTACTGTCTCTTACACTCTGTTACTGTCTCTTACACTCTGTTACTGTCTCTTACACTCTGTTACTTTCTCCTATACTCTGTTACTGTCTCCTATACTCTGTTACACTCTCTTACACTCTGCTGCTGTCTCATATACTCTGTTACTGTCTCTTACACTCTGTTACTGTCTCTTACACTCTCTTACACTCTCTTACACTCTGTTACTGTCTCTTACATTCTCTTACACTCTGTTACTGTCTCCTATACTCTGTTACCGTCTCTTACTCTCTGCTACTGTCTCTTACACAGGTTTACGATGTCTACGCGAAGAGATCCCCAGAGACGTTCACAGTATACTGAGATCATTCTGGACTATGTGATCCTAGAGGACGGTATATGCCATGTGACACTCTCTTACACTCTACTACACTCTGCTACTGTCTCTTTCACTCTGTTACTGTCTCTTTCACTCTGCTACTGTCTCTTACACTCTGCTACTATCTCTCACGCTCTGTTACTGTCTCTTACACTCTACTACACTGTCATACACTCTGTTACTGTATCTTACACTCTGTTACTGTCTCGTACACTCTGTTACTGTCTCTTACACTCTGTTACTGCCTCCTTTACTCTGTTACTGTCTCCTATACTCTGTTACTGTCTCTTACACTCTGTTACTGTCTCCTATACTCTGTTACTGTCTCCTATACTCTGTTACACTCTCTTACACTCTGTTACACCCTCTTACACACTGTTACTGTCTCTTACACTCTCTTACACTCTGCTACTGTCTCTTACATTCTGTTACTGTCACTTACACTCTGCTACTGTCTCTTACACTCTGTTACTGTCTATTTCACTCTGCTACTGTCTCTTACCCTCTGCTACTGTCTCCTATACTCTGTTACTGTCTCCTATACTCTGTTACACTCTCTTACACTCTGTTACACCCTCTTACACACTGTTACTGTCTCTTACACTCTCTTACACTCTGCTACTGTCTCTTACATTCTGTTACTGTCACTTACACTCTGCTACTGTCTCTTACACTCTGTTACTGTCTCTTACACTCTGTTACTGTCTCCTATACTCTGTTACTGTCTCCTATACTCTGTTACACTCTCTTACACTCTGCTGCTGTCTCATATACTCTGTTACTGTCTCTTACACTCTGTTACTGTCTCTTACACTCTCTTACACTCTGTTACTGTCTCTTACATTCTCTTACACTCTGTTACTGTCTCCTATACTCTGTTACCGTCTCTTACTCTCTGCTACTGTCTCTTACACAGGTTTACGATGTCTACGCGAAGAGATCCCCAGAGACGTTCACAGTATACTGAGATCATTCTGGACTATGTGATCCTAGAGGACGGTATATGCCATGTGACACTCTCTTACACTCTACTACACTTTGCTACTGTCTCTGTTACTGTCTATTTCACTCTGCTACTGTCTCTTACCCTCTGTTACTGTCTCTTACACTCTGCTACTGTCTCCTACACTCTGTTACTGTCTCTTTCACTCTGCTACTGTCTCTTACACTCTGCTACTATCTCTTACGCTCTGTTACTGTCTCTTACACTCTACTACACTGTCATACACTCTGTTACTGTATCTTACACTCTGTTACTGTCTCGTACACTCTGTTACTGTCTCTTACACTCTGTTACTGCCTCCTTTACTCTGTTACTGTCTCTTACACTCTGTTACTGTCTCCTATACTCTGTTACTGTCTCCTATACTCTGTTACACTCTCTTACACTCTGTTACACCCTCTTACACACTGTTACTGTCTCTTACACTCTCTTACACTCTGCTACTGTCTCTTACATTCTGTTACTGTCACTTACACTCTGCTACTGTCTCTTACACTCTGTTACTGTCTATTTCACTCTGCTACTGTCTCTTACCCTCTGTTACTGTCTCTTACACTCTGCTACTGTCTCCTACACTCTGTTACTGTCTCTTTCACTCTGCTACTGTCTCTTACACTCTGCTACTATCTCTTATGCTCTGTTACTGTCTCTTACACTCTACTACACTGTCATACACTCTGTTACTGTATCTTACACTCTGTTACTGTCTCGTACACTCTGTTACTGTCTCCTATACTCTGTTACTGTCTCCTATACTCTGTTACACTCTCTTACACTCTGTTACACCCTCTTACACACTGTTACTGTCTCTTACACTCTCTTACACTCTGCTACTGTCTCTTACATTCTGTTACTGTCACTTACACTCTGCTACTGTCTCTTACACTCTGTTACTGTCTATTTCACTCTGCTACTGTCTCTTACCCTCTGTTACTGTCTCTTACACTCTGCTACTGTCTCCTACACTCTGCTACTGTCTCTTTCACTCTGTTACTGTCTCTTTCACTCTACTACTGTCTCTTACACTCTGCTACTATCTCTTACGCTCTGTTACTGTCTCTTACACTCTACTACACTGTCATACACTCTGTTACTGTCTCTTACACTCTGTTACTGTCTCGTACACTCTGTTACTGTCTCTTACACTCTGTTACTGCCTCCTTTACTCTGTTACTGTCTCCTATACTCTGTTACTGTCTCTTACACTCTGTTACTGTCTCCTATACTCTGTTACTGTCTCCTATACTCTGTTACACTCTCTTACACTCTGTTACACCCTCTTACACACTGTTACTGTCTCTTACACTCTCTTACACTCTGCTACTGTCTCTTACATTCTGTTACTGTCACTTACATTCTGCTACTGTCTCTTACACTCTATTACTGTCTATTTCACTCTGCTACTGTCTCTTACCCTCTGTTACTGTCTCTTACACTCTGCTACTGTCTCTTTCACTCTGTTACTGTCTCTTTCACTCTGCTACTGTCTCTTACACTCTGCTACTATCTCTTACGCTCTGTTACTGTCTCTTACACTCTACTACACTGTCATACACTCTGTTACTGTATCTTACACTCTGTTACTGTCTCGTACACTCTGTTACTGTCTCTTACACTCTGTTACTGCCTCCTATACTCTGTTACTGTCTCCTATACTCTGTTACTGTCTCTTACACTCTTTTACTGTCTCCTATACTCTGTTACTGTCTCCTATACTCTGTTACACTCTCTTACACTCTGTTACACCCTCTTACACACTGTTACTGTCTCTTACACTCTCTTACACTCTGCTACTGTCTCTTACATTCTGTTACTGTCACTTACACTCTGCTACTGTCTCTTACACTCTGTTACTGTCTCTTACACTCTGTTACTGTCTCTTACACTCTGTTACTGTCTCCTATACTCTGTTACTGTCTCCTATACTCTGTTACACTCTCTTACACTCTGCTGCTGTCTCATATACTCTGTTACTGTCTCTTACACTCTGTTACTGTCTCTTACACTCTCTTACACTCTCTTACACTCTGTTACTGTCTCTTACATTCTCTTACACTCTGTTACTGTCTCCTATACTCTGTTACCGTCTCTTACTCTCTGCTACTGTCTCTTACACAGGTTTACGATGTCTACGCGAAGAGATCCCCAGAGACGTTCACAGTATACTGAGATCATTCTGGACTATGTGATCCTAGAGGACGGTATATGCCATGTGACACTCTCTTACACTCTACTACACTCTACTACACTCTGCTACTGTCTCTTTCACTCTGTTACTGTCTCTTTCACTCTGCTACTGTCTCTTACACTCTGCTACTATCTCTTACGCTCTGTTACTGTCTCTTACACTCTACTACACTGTCATACACTCTGTTACTGTATCTTACACTCTGTTACTGTCTCGTACACTCTGTTACTGTCTCTTACACTCTGTTACTGCCTCCTTTACTCTGTTACTGTCTCCTATACTCTGTTACTGTCTCTTACACTCTGTTACTGTCTCCTATACTCTGTTACTGTCTCCTATACTCTGTTACACTCTCTTACACTCTGTTACACCCTCTTACACACTGTTACTGTCTCTTACACTCTCTTACACTCTGCTACTGTCTCTTACATTCTGTTACTGTCACTTACACTCTGCTACTGTCTCTTACACTCTGTTACTGTCTCTTTCACTCTGCTACTGTCTCTTACCCTCTGTTACTGTCTCTTTCACTCTGCTACTGTCTCTTACCCTCTGTTACTGTCTCTTACACTCTGCTACTGTCTCCTACACTCTGTTACTGTATCTTACACTCTGTTACTGTCTCTTACACTCTGTTACTGTCTCCTATACTCTGTTACTGTCTCATATACTCTGTTACACTCTCTTACAACCTCTTACACACTGTTACTGTCTCTTACACTCTCTTACACTCTGCTACTGTCTCTTACATTCTGTTACTGTCACTTACACTCTGCTACTGTCTCTTACACTCTGTTACTGTCTATTTCACTCTGCTACTGTCTCTTACACTCTGCTACTATCTCTTACGCTCCGTTACTGTCTCTTACACTCTACTACACTGTCATACACTCTGTTACTGTATCTTACACTCTGTTACTGTCTCGTACACTCTGTTACTGTCTCTTACACTCTTTTACTGTCTCCTATACTCTGTTACTGTCTCCTATACTCTGTTACACTCTCTTACACTCTGCTGCTGTCTCATATACTCTGTTACTGTATCTTACACTCTGTTACTGTCTCGTACACTCTGTTACTGTCTCTTACACTCTGTTACTGTCTCCTATACTCTGTTACTGTCTTTTACACTCTGTTACTGTCTCCTATACTCTGTTACTGTCTCCTATACTCTGTTACACTCTCTTACACTCTGCTGCTGTCTCATATACTCTGTTACTGTCTCTTACACTGTTACTGTCTCTTACACTCTCTTACCCTCTCCTACACTCTGCTACTGTCTCTTACACCCTCTTACACTCTGTTACTGTCTCTTGCACTCTCTTACACTCTGTAACACTCTCTTACATGCTGTTACACCCTCTTACACACTGTTACTGTCTCTTACACTCTCTTAAACTCTGCTACTGTCTCTTACCCTCTGTTACTGTCTCTTACACTCTGCTACTGTCTCCTACACTCTGTTACTGTCTCTTTCACTCTGCTACTGTCTCTTACACACTGCTACTATCTCTTACGCTCTGTTACTGTCTCTTAGACTCTACTACACTGTCATACACTCTGTTACTGTCTCGTACACTCTGTTACTGTCTCTTACACTCTGTTACTGTCTCCTATACTCTGTTACTGTCTCTTACACTCTGTTACTGTCTCCTATACTCTGTTACTGTCTCCTATACTCTGTTACTGTCTCCTATACTCTGTTACACTCTCTTACACTCTGTTACACCCTCTTACACACTGTTACTGTCTCTTACACTCTCTTACACTCTGCTACTGTCTCTTACATTCTGTTACTGTCACTTACACTCTGCTACTGTCTCTTACACTCTGTTACTGTCTATTTCACTCTGCTACTGTCTCTTACACTCTGGTACTATCTCTTACGCTCTGTTACTGTCTCTTACACTCTACTACACTGTCATACACTCTGTTACTGTCTCGTACACTCTGTTACTGTCTCTTACACTCTGTTACTGTCTCCTATACTCTGTTACTGTCTCTTACACTCTGTTACTGTCTCCTATACTCTGTTACTGTCTCCTATACTCTGTTACTGTCTCCTATACTCTGTTACACTCTCTTACACTCTGCTGCTGTCTCATATACTCTGTTACTGTCTCTTACACTCTGTTACTGTCTCTTACACTCTCTTACACTCTCTTACACTCTCTTACACGCTGTTACACTCTCTTACACGCTGTTACACCCTGTTACACACTGTTACTGTCTGTTACACTCTCTTACACTCTGCTACTGTCTCTTACACTCTGTTACTGTCTCTTACACTCTGCTGGTGTCTCTTACACTCTGTTACTGTCTCTTTCACTCTGCTACTGTCTCCTATACTCTGTTACTGTCTCCTATACTCTGTTACACCCTCTTACACACTGTTACTGTCTCTTACACTCTCTTACTCTCTGTTACTGTCACTTACACTCTGCTACTGTCTCTTACACTCTGTTACTGTCTATTTCACGCTGCTACTGTCTCTTACACTCTGCTACTATCTTTTACGCTCTGTTACTGTCTCTTACACTCTACTACACTGTCATACACTCTGTTACTGTATCTTACACTCTGTTACTGTCTCGTACACTCTGTTACTGTCTCTTACACTCTGTTACTGTCTCCTATACTCTGTTACTGTCTTTTACACTCTGTTACTGTCTCCTATACTCTGTTACTGTCTCCTATACTCTGTTACACTCTCTTACACTCTGCTGCTGTCTCATATACTCTGTTACTGTCTCTTACACTATGTTACTGTCTCTTACACTCTCTTACCCTCTCCTACACTCTGCTACTGTCTCTTACACCCTCTTACACTCTGTTACTGTCTCTTACACTCTCTTACTCTCTGTTACACTCTCTTACACGCTGTTACACCCTCTTACACACTGTTACTGTCTCTTACCCTCTGTTACTGTCTCTTACACTCTGCTACTGTCTCCTACACTCTGTTACTGTCTCTTTCACTCTGCTACTGTCTCTTACACTCTGCTACTATCTCTTACGCTCTGTTACTGTCTCTTACACTCTACTACACTGTCATACACTCTGTTACTGTATCTTACACTCTGTTACTGTCTCTTACACTCTGTTACTGTCTCCTATACTCTGTTACTGTCTCCTATACTCTGTTACTGTCTCTTACACTCTGTTACTGTCTCCTATACTCTGTTACTGTCTCCTATACTCTGTTACACTCTCTTACACTCTGTTACACCCTCTTACACAATGTTACTGTCTCTTACACTCTCTTACACTCTGCTACTGTCTCTTACATTCTGTTACTGTCACTTACACTCTGCTACTGTCTCTTACACTCTGTTACTGTCTATTTCACTCTGCTACTGTCTCTTACACTCTGCTACTATCTCTTACGCTCTGTTACTGTCTCTTACACTCTACTACACTGTCATACACTCTGTTACTGTATCTTACATTCTGTTACTGTCTCGTACACTCTGTTACTGTCTCTTACACTCTGTTACTGTCTCCTATACTCTGTTACTGTCTCCTATACTCTGTTACACTCTCTTACACTCTGTTACACCCTCTTACACACTGTTACTGTCTCTTACACTCTCTTACACTCTGCTACTGTCTCTTACATTCTGTTACTGTCACTTACACTCTGCTACTGTCTCTTACACTCTGTTACTGTCTATTTCACTCTGCTACTGTCTCTTACACTCTGCTACTATCTCTTACGCTCTTTTACTGTCTCTTACACTCTACTACACTGTCATACACTCTGTTACTGTATCTTACACTCTGTTACTGTCTCTTACACTCTGTTACTGTCTCCTATACTCTGTTACTGTCTCCTATACTCTGTTACACTCTCTTACATTCTGCTGCTGTCTCATATACTCTGTTACTGTCTCTTACACTCTGTTACTGTCTCTTACACTCTGTTACTGTCTCCTATACTCTGTTACTGTCTCCAATACTCTGTTACACTCACTTACACTCTGCTGCTGTCTCATATACTCTGTTACTGTCTCTTACACTCTGTTACTGTCTCTTACACTCTCTTACACTCTCTTACACTCTGCTACTGCCTTACACCCTCTTACACTCTGTTACTGTCTCTTACACTCTGTTACTGTCTCTTACACTCTGTTACTGTCTCTTACATTCTCTTACACTCTGTTACTGTCTCCTATACTCTGTTACCGTCTCTTACTCTCTGCTACTGTCTCTTACACAGGTTTACGATGTCTACGCGAAGAGATCCCCAAATACGTTCACAGTATACTGAGATCATTCTGGACTATGTGATTCTAGAGGACGGTATATGCCATGTGACACTGTCTTACACTCTACTACACTCTACTACACTCTGCTACTGTCTCTTTCACTCTGTTACTGTCTCTTACACTCTGTTACTGTCTCTTACACTCTGTTACTGTCTCTTAAACTCTGCTACTGTCTATAACACTCTCTTACACTCTGTTACTGTCTATTACACTCTGCTACTGTCTCTTACACTCTCTTACACTATATTACACTCTCTTACACTCTGCTTCTGTCTCTTACACTCTCTTACACTCTCTTACACCCTCTTACACTCTGTTACTGTCTCTTACACTCTCTTACACTCTGTTACACTCTCTTACACGCTGTTACACCCTCTTACACACTGTTACTGTCTCTTACACTCTCTTTCACTCTGCTACTGTCTCTTACCCTCTGTTACTGTCTCTTACACTCTGCTACTGTCTCCTACACTCTGTTACTGTCTCTTTCACTCTGCTACTGTCTCTTACACTCTGCTACTATCTCTTACGCTCTGTTACTGTCTCTTACACTCTACTACACTGTCATATACTCTGTTACTGTATCTTACACTCTGTTACTGTCTCGTACACTCTGTTACTGTCTCTTACACTCTGTTACTGTCTCCTATACTCTGTTACTGTCTCCTATACTCTGTTACACTCTCTTACACTCTGTTACACCCTCTTAAACACTGTTACTGTCTCTTACACTCTCTTACACTCTGCTACTGTCTCTTACATTCTGTTACTGTCTCTTACACTCTGCTACTGTCTCTTACACTCTGTTACTGTCTATTTCACTCTGCTACTGTCTCTTACACTCTGCTACTATCTCTTACGCTCTGTTATTGTCTCTTACACTCTACTACACTGTCATACACTCTGTTACTGTATCTTACACTCTGTTACTGTCTCGTACACTCTGTTACTGTCTTTTACACTCTGTTACTGTCTTTTACACTCTGTTACTGTCTCCTATACTCTGTTACTGTCTCTTACACTCTGTTACTGTCTCCTATACTCTGTTACTGTCTCCTATACTCTGTTACACTCTCTTACACTCTGCTGCTGTCTCATATACTCTGTTACTGTCTCTTACACTATGTTACTGTCTCTTACACTCTCTTACCCTCTCCTACACTCTGCTACTGTCTCTTACACCCTCTTACACTCTGTTACTGTCTCTTACACTCTCTTACACTCTGTTACACTCTGTTACACTCTCTTACACGCTGTTACACCCTCTTACACACTGTTACTGTCTCTTACACTCTCTTACACTCTGCTACTGTCTCTTACCCTCTGTTACTGTCTCTTACACTCTGCTACTGTCTCCTACACTCTGTTACTGTCTCTTTCACTCTGCTACTGTCTCTTACACTCTGCTACTATCTCTTACGCTCTGTTACTGTCTCTTACACTCTACTACACTATCATACACTCTGTTACTGTCTCGTACACTCTGTTACTGTCTCATACACTCTGTTACTGTCTCTTACACTCTGTTACTGTCTCCTATACTCTGTTACTGTCTCCTATACTCTGTTACACTCTCTTACACTCTGCTGCTGTCTCATATACTCTGTTACTGTCTCTTACACTCTGTTACTGTCTCTTACACTATCTTACACTCTCTTACCCTCTCCTACACTCTGCTACTGTCTCTTACCCCTCTTATACTCTGTTACTGTCTCTTACACTCTCTTACACTCTGTTACACTCTCTTACACGTTGTTACACCCTCTTACACACTGTTACTGTCTCTTACACTCTCTTACACTCTGCTACTGTCTCTTACACTCTGTTACTGTCTCTTTCACTCTGCTACTGTCTCTTCCACTCTGCTACTATCTCTTACGCTCTGTTACTGTATCTTACACTCTGTTACTGTCTTGTACACTCTGTTACTGGCTCTTACACTCTGTTACTGTCTCCTCTACTCTGTTACTGTCTCCTATACTCTGTTACACTCTCTTACACTCTGCTGCTGTCTCATATACTCTGTTACTGTCTCTTACACTCTGTTACTGTCTCTTACACTCTGTTACTGTCTCCTATACTCTGTTACTGTCTCCTATACTCTGTTACACTCTCTTACACTCTGCTGCTGTCTCATATACTCTGTTACTGTCTCTTACACTCTGTTACTGTCTCTTACACTCTCTTACACTCTCTTACACTCTGCTACTGTCTTACACCCTCTTACACTCTGTTACTGTCTCTTACACTCTGTTACACTCTCTTACACTCTGTTACTGTCTCTTACATTCTCTTACACTCTGTTACTGTCTCCTATACTCTGTTACCGTCTCTTACTCTCTGCTACTGTCTCTTACACAGGTTTACGATGTCTACGCGAAGAGATCCCCAGAGACGTTCACAGTATACTGAGATCATTCTGGACTATGTGATCCTAGAGGACGGTACACTCTCCTACACTCTGTTACTGTCTCTTACACTCTGTTACTGTCTCGTACACTCTGTTACTGTCTCTTACACTCTGTTACTGTCTACTGTCTCTTACACTCTCTTACACTCTGCTGCTGTCTCTTACACTTTGTTACTGTCTCTTACACTCTCTTACACTCTCTTACACTCTCCTACACTCTGCTACTGTCTCTTACACCCTCTTACACTCTGTTACTGTCTCTTACACTCTCTTACACTCTGTTACACTCTCTTACACGCTGTTACACCCTCTTACACACTGTTACTGTCTCTTACACTCTTACACTCTGCTACTGTCTCTTACACTCTGTTACTGTCTCTTACACTCTGCTACTGTCTCCTACACTCTGTTACTGTCTCGTTCACTCTGCTACTGTCTCTTACACTCTGCTACTATCTCTTACGCTCTGTTACTGTCTCTTACACTCTACTACACTGTCATACACTCTGTTACTGTCTCGTACACTCTGTTACTGTCTCTTACACTCTGTTACTGTCTCCTATACTCTGCTGCTGTCTCATATACTCTGTTACACTCTCTTACACTCTGCTGCTGTCTCATATACTCTGTTACTGTCTCTTACACTCTGTTACTGTCTCTTACACTCTGTTACTGTCTATTTCACTCTGCTACTGTCTCTTACGCTCTGCTACTATCTCTTACGCTCTGTTACTGTCTCTTACACTCTACTACACTGTCATACACTCTGTTACTGTATCTTACACACTGTTACTGTCTCGTACAGTCTGTTACTGTCTCTTACACTCTGTTACTGTCTCCTATACTCTGTTACTGTCTCCTATACTCTGTTACACTCTCTTACACTCTGTTACACCCTCTTACACACTGTTACTGTCTCTTACACTCTCTTACTCTCTGTTACTGTCACTTACACTCTGCTACTGTCTCTTACACTCTGCTACTATCTCTTACGCTCTGTTACTGTCTCTTACACTCTACTACACTGTCATATACTCTGTTACTGTATCTTACACTCTGTTACTGTCTCCTATACTCTGTTACTGTCTCCTATACTCTGTTACTGTCTCATATACTCTGTTACTGTCTCCTATACTCTGTTACTGTCTCTTACACTCTGTTACTGTCTCCTATACTCTGTTACTGTCTCCTATACTCTGTTACACTCTCTTACACTCTGTTACACCCTCTTACACACTGTTACTGTCTCTTACACTCTGCTACTGTCTCTTACATTCTGTTACTGTCACTTACACTCTGCTACTGTCTCTTACACTCTGTTACTGTCTATTTCACTCTGCTACTGTCTCTTACACTCTGCTACTATCTCTTACGCTCTGTTACTGTCTCTTACACTCTACTACACTGTCATACACTCTGTTACTGTATCTTACACTCTGTTACTGTCTCGTACACTCTGTTACTGTCTTTTACACTCTGTTACTGTCTCCTATACTCTGTTACTGTCTCTTACACTCTGTTACTGTCTCCTATACTCTGTTACTGTCTCCTATACTCTGTTACACTCTCTTACACTCTGCTGCTGTCTCATATACTCTGTTACTGTCTCTTACACTCTGTTACTGTCTCTTACACTCTCTTACCCTCTCCTACACTCTGCTACTGTCTCTTACACCCTCTTACACTCTGTTACTGTCTCTTACACTCTCTTACACTCTGTTACACTCTCTTACACGTTGTTACACCCTCTTACACACTGTTACTGTCTCTTACACTCTCTTACACTCTGCTACTGTCTCTTACACTCTGTTACTGTCTCTTTCACTCTGCTACTGTCTCTTCCACTCTGCTACTATCTCTTACGCTCTGTTACTGTCTCTTACACTCTACTACACTGTCATACACTCTGTTACTGTATCTTACACTCTGTTACTGTCTTGTACACTCTTTTACTGGCTCTTACACTCTGTTACTGTCTCCTCTACTCTGTTACTGTCTCCTATACTCTGTTACACTCTCTTACACTCTGCTGCTGTCTCATATACTCTGTTACTGTCTCTTACACTCTGTTACTGTCTCTTACACTCTGTTACTGTCTCCTATACTCTGTTACTGTCTCCTATACTCTGTTACACTCTCTTACACTCTGCTGCTGTCTCATATACTCTGTTACTGTCTCTTACACTCTGTTACTGTCTCTTACACTCTCTTACACTCTTACACTCTCTTACACTCTGCTACTGTCTTACACCCTCTTACACTCTGTTACTGTCTCTTACACTCTGTTACACTCTCTTACACTCTGTTACTGTCTCTTACATTCTCTTACACTCTGTTACTGTCTCCTATACTCTGTTACCGTCTCTTACTCTCTGCTACTGTCTCTTACACAGGTTTACGATGTCTACGCGAAGAGATCCCCAGAGACGTTCACAGTATACTGAGATCATTCTGGACTATGTGATCCTAGAGGACGGTATATGCCATGTGACACTCTCTTACACTCTACTACACTCTACTACACTCTGCTACTGTCTCTTTCACTCTGTTACTGTCTCTTTCACTCTGCTACTGTCTCTTACACTCTGCTACTATCTCTTACGCTCTGTTACTGTCTCTTACACTCTACTACACTGTCATACACTCTGTTACTGTATCTTACACTCTGTTACTGTCTCGTACACTCTGTTACTGTCTCCTATACTCTGTTACTGTCTCTTACACTCTGTTACTGTCTCCTATACTCTGTTACTGTCTCCTATACTCTGTTACACTCTCTTACACTCTGTTACACCCTCTTACACACTGTTACTGTCTCTTACACTCTCTTACACTCTGCTACTGTCTCTTACATTCTGTTACTGTCACTTACACTCTGCTACTGTCTCTTACACTCTGTTACTGTCTATTTCACTCTGCTACTGTCTCTTACCCTCTGTTACTGTCTCTTACACTCTGCTACTGTCTCCTACACTCTGTTACTGTCTCTTTCACTCTGCTACTGTCTCTTACACTCTGCTACTATCTCTTACGCTCTGTTACTGTCTCTTACACTCTACTACACTGTCATACACTCTGTTACTGTATCTTACACACTGTTACTGTCTCGTACACTCTGTTACTGTCTCCTATACTCTGTTACTGTCTCCTATACTATGTTACACTCTCTTACACTCTGTTACACCCTCTTACACACTGTTACTGTCTCTTACACTCTCTTACACTCTGCTACTGTCTCTTACATTCTGTTACTGTCACTTACACTCTGCTACTGTCTCTTACACTCTGATACTGTCTATTTCACTCTGCTACTGTCTCTTACCCTCTGTTACTGTCTCTTACACTCTGCTACTGTCTCCTACACTCTGTTACTGTCTCTTTCACTCTGCTACTATCTCTTACGCTCTGTTACTGTATCTTACACTCTGTTACTGTCTCTTACACTCTGTTACTGTCTCCTATACTCTGTTACACTCTCTTACACTCTGTTACACCCTCTTACACACTGTTACTGTCTCTTACACTCTCTTACACTCTGCTACTGTCTCTTACATTCTGTTACTGTCACTTACACTCTGCTACTGTCTCTTACACTCTGTTACTGTCTATTTCACTCTGCTACTGTCTCTTACACTCTGCTACTATCTCTTACGCTCCGTTACTGTCTCTTACACTCTACTACACTGTCATACACTCTGTTACTGTATCTTACACTCTGTTACTGTCTCGTACACTCTGTTACTGTCTCTTACACTCTTTTACTGTCTCCTATACTCTGTTACTGTCTCCTATACTCTGTTACTGTCTTTTACACTCTGTTACTGTCTCCTATACTCTGTTACTGTCTCCTATACTCTGTTACACTCTCTTACACTCTGCTGCTGTCTCATATACTCTGTTACTGTCTCGTACACTCTGTTACTGTCTCGTACACTCTGTTACTGTCTCGTACACTCTGTTACTGTCTCCTATACTCTGTTACTGTCTTTTACACTCTGTTACTGTCTCCTATACTCTGTTACTGTCTCCTATACTCTGTTACACTCTCTTACACTCTGCTGCTGTCTCATATACTCTGTTACTGTCTCTTACACTATGTTACTGTCTCTTACACTCTCTTACCCTCTCCTACACTCTGCTACTGTCTCTTACACCCTCTTACACTCTGTTACTGTCTCTTGCACTCTCTTACACTCTGTAACACTCTCTTACACGCTGTTACACCCTCTTACACACTGTTACTGTCTCTTACACTCTCTTACACTCTGCTACTGTCTCTTACCCTCTGTTACTGTCTCTTACACTCTGCTACTGTCTCCTACACTCTGTTACTGTCTCTTTCACTCTGCTACTGTCTCTTACACACTGCTACTATCTCTTACGCTCTGTTACTGTCTCTTAGACTCTACTACACTGTCATACACTCTGTTACTGTATCTTACACTCTGTTACTGTCTCGTACACTCTGTTACTGTCTCTTACACTCTGTTACTGTCTCCTATACTCTGTTACTGTCTCTTACACTCTGTTACTGTCTCCTATACTCTGTTACTGTCTCCTATACTCTGTTACACTCTCTTACACTCTGTTACACCCTCTTACACACTGTTACTGTCTCTTACACTCTCTTACACTCTGCTACTGTCTCTTACATTCTGTTACTGTCACTTACACTCTGCTACTGTCTCTTACACTCTGTTACTGTCTATTTCACTCTGCTACTGTCTCTTACACTCTGCTACTATCTCTTACGCTCTGTTACTGTCTCTTACACTCTACTACACTGTCATACACTCTGTTACTGTCTCGTACACTCTGTTACTGTCTCTTACACTCTGTTACTGTCTCCTATACTCTGTTACTGTCTCTTACACTCTGTTACTGTCTCCTATACTCTGTTACTGTCTCCTATACTCTGTTACTGTCTCCTATACTCTGTTACACTCTCTTACACTCTGCTGCTGTCTCTTACACTCTGTTACTGTCTCTTACACTCTCTTACACTCTCTTACACTCTCTTACACTCTCTTACATGCTGTTACACTCTCTTACACGCTGTTACACCCTGTTACACACTGTTACTGTCTGTTACACTCTCTTACACTCTGTTACTGTCTCTTACACTCTGCTACTGTCTCTTACACTCTGTTACTGTCTCTTTCACTCTGCTACTGTCTCCTATACTCTGTTACTGTCTCCTATACTCTGTTACACCCTCTTACACACTGTTACTGTCTCTTACACTCTCTTACTCTCTGTTACTGTCACTTACACTCTGCTACTGTCTCTTACACTCTGTTACTGTCTATTTCACTCTGCTACTGTCTCTTACACTCTGCTACTATCTCTTACGCTCTGTTACTGTCTCTTACACTCTACTACACTGTCATACACTCTGTTACTGTCTCTTACACTCTGTTACTGTCTCCTATACTCTGTTACTGTCTTTTACACTCTGTTACTGTCTCCTATACTCTGTTACTGTCTCCTATACTCTGTTACACTCTCTTCCACTCTGCTGCTGTCTCATATACTCTGTTACTGTCTCTTACACTATGTTACTGTCTCTTACACTCTCTTACCCTCTCCTACACTCTGCTACTGTCTCTTACACCCTCTTACACTCTGTTACTGTCTCTTACACTCTCTTACACTCTGTTACACTCTCTTACACGCTGTTACACCCTCTTACACACTGTTACTGTCTCTTACACTCTCTTACACTCTGCTACTGTCTCTTACCCTCTGTTACTGTCTCTTACACTCTGCTACTGTCTCCTACACTCTGTTACTGTCTCTTTCACTCTGCTACTGTCTCTTACACTCTGCTACTCTCTCTTACGCTCTGTTACTGTCTCTTACACTCTACTACACTGTCATACACTCTGTTACTGTCTCTTACACTCTGTTACTGTCTCCTATACTCTGTTACTGTCTCTTACACTCTGTTACTGTCTCCTATACTCTGTTACTGTCTCCTATACTCTGTTACACTCTCTTACACTCTGTTACACCCTCTTACACACTGTTACTGTCTCTTACACTCTCTTACACTCTGCTACTGTCTCTTACATTCTGTTACTGTCACTTACACTCTGCTACTGTCTCTTACACTCTGTTACTGTCTATTTCACTCTGCTACTGTCTCTTACACTCTGCTACTATCTCTTACGCTCTGTTACTGTCTCTTACACTCTACTACACTGTCATACACTCTGTTACTGTATCTTACACTCTGTTACTGTCTCTTACACTCTTTTACTGTCTCCTATACTCTGTTACTGTCACTTACACTCTGTTACTGTCTCCTATACTCTGTTACTGTCTCCTATACTCTGTTACACTCTCTTACACTCTGCTGCTGTCTCATATACTCTGTTACTGTATCTTACACTCTGTTACTGTCTCGTACACTCTGTTACTGTCTCTTACACTCTGTTACTGTCTCCTATACTCTGTTACTGTCTTTTACACTCTGTTACTGTCTCCTATACTCTGTTACTGTCTCCTATACTCTGTTACACTCTCTTACACTCTGCTGCTGTCTCATATACTCTGTTACTGTCTCTTACACTATGTTACTGTCTCTTACACTCTCTTACCCTCTCCTACACTCTGCTACTGTCTCTTACACCCTCTTACACTCTGTTACTGTCTCTTACACTCTCTTACACTCTGTTACACTCTCTTACACTCTGTTACACCCTCTTACACACTGTTACTGTCTCTTACACTCTCTTACACTCTGCTACTGTCTCTTACATTCTGTTACTGTCACTTACACTCTGCTACTGTCTCTTACACTCTGTTACTGTCTATTTCACTCTGCTACTGTCTCTTACCCTCTGTTACTGTCTCTTACCCTCTGCTACTGTCTCCTACACTCTGTTACTGTCTCTTTCACTCTGCTACTGTCTCTTACACTCTGCTACTATCTCTTACGCTCTGTTACTGTCTCTTACACTCTACTACACTGTCATACACTCTGTTACTGTATCTTACACTCTGTTACTGTCTCGTACACTCTGTTACTGTCTCTTACACTCTGTTACTGCCTCCTATACTCTGTTACTGTCTCCTATACTCTGTTACTGTCTCCTATACTCTGTTACTGTCTCCTATACTCTGTTACTGTCTCCTATACTCTGTTACACTCTCTTACACTCTGTTACACCCTCTTACACACTGTTACTGTATCTTACACTCTCTTACACTCTGCTACTGTCTCTTACATTCTGTTACTGTCACTTACACTCTGCTACTGTCTCTTACACTCTGTTACTGTCTCTTACACTCTGTTACTGTCTCTTGCACTCTGTTACTGTCTCCTATACTCTGTTACTGTCTCCTATACTCTGTTACACTCTCTTACACTCTGCTGCTGTCTCATATACTCTGTTACTGTCTCTTACACTCTGTTACTGTCTCTTACACTCTCTTACACTCTCTTACACTCTGTTACTGTCTCTTACATTCTCTTACACTCTGTTACTGTCTCCTATACTCTGTTACCGTCTCTTACTCTCTGCTACTGTCTCTTACACAGGTTTACGATGTCTACGCGAAGAGATCCCCAGAGACGTTCACAGTATACTGAGATCATTCTGGACTATGTGATCCTAGAGGACGGTATATGCCATGTGACACTCTCTTACACTCTACTACACTCTGCTACTGTCTCTTTCACTCTGTTACTGTCTCTTTCACTCTGCTACTGTCTCTTACACTCTGCTACTATCTCTTACGCTCTGTTACTGTCTCTTACACTCTACTACACTGTCATACACTCTGTTACTGTATCTTACACTCTGTTACTGTCTCGTACACTCTGTTACTGTCTCTTACACTCTGTTACTGCCTCCTTTACTCTGTTACTGTCTCCTATACTCTGTTACTGTCTCTTACACTCTGTTACTGTCTCCTATACTCTGTTACTGTCTCCTATACTCTGTTACACTCTCTTACACTCTGTTACACCCTCTTACACACTGTTACTGTCTCTTACACTCTCTTACACTCTGCTACTGTCTCTTACATTCTGTTACTGTCACTTACACTCTGCTACTGTCTCTTACACTCTGTTACTGTCTATTTCACTCTGCTACTGTCTCTTACCCTCTGTTACTGTCTCTTACACTCTGCTACTGTCTCCTACACTCTGTTACTGTCTCTTTCACTCTGCTACTGTCTCTTACACTCTGCTACTATCTCTTACGCTCTGTTACTGTCTCTTACACTCTACTACACTGTCATACACTCTGTTACTGTATCTTACACTCTGTTACTGTCTCGTACACTCTGTTACTGTCTCCTATACACTGTTACTGTCTCCTATACTCTGTTACACTCTCTTACACTCTGTTACACCCTCTTACACACTGTTACTGTCTCTTACACTCTCTTACACTCTGCTACTGTCTCTTACATTCTGTTACTGTCACTTACACTCTGCTACTGTCTCTTACACTCTGTTACTGTCTATTTCACTCTGCTACTGTCTCTTACCATCTGTTACTGTCTCTTACACTCTGCTACTGTCTCCTACACTCTGTTACTGTCTCTTTCACTCTGCTACTGTCTCTTACACTCTGCTACTATCTCTTACGCTCTGTTACTGTCTCTTACACTCTACTACACTGTCATACACTCTGTTACTGTATCTTACACTCTGTTACTGTATCTTACACTCTGTTACTGTCTCTTACACTCTGTTACTGTCTCCTATACTCTGTTACTGTCTCATATACTCTGTTACACTCTCTTACACTCTGTTACACCCTCTTACACACTGTTACTGTCTCTTACACTCTCTTACACTCTGCTACTGTCTCTTACATTCTGTTACTGTCACTTACACTCTGCTACTGTCTCTTACACTCTGTTACTGTCTATTTCACTCTGCTACTGTCTCTTACACTCTGCTACTATCTCTTACGCTCCGTTACTGTCTCTTACACTCTACTACACTGTCATACACTCTGTTACTGTATCGTACACTCTGTTACTGTCTCGTACACTCTGTTACTGTCTCTTACACTCTTTTACTGTCTCCTATACTCTGTTACTGTCTCCTATACTCTGTTACACTCTCTTACACTCTGCTGCTGTCTCATATACTCTGTTACTGTATCTTACACTCTGTTACTGTCTCGTACACTCTGTTACTGTCTCTTACACTCTGTTACTGCCTCCTATACTCTGTTACTGTCTCCTATACTCTGTTACTGTCTCTTACACTCTGTTACTGTCTCCTATACTCTGTTACTGTCTCCTATACTCTGTTACACTCTCTTACACTCTGTTACACCCTCTTACACACTGTTACTGTCTCTTACACTCTCTTACACTCTGCTACTGTCTCTTACATTCTGTTACTGTCACTTACACTCTGCTACTGTCTCCTACACTCTGTTACTGTCTCTTACACTCTGTTACTGTCTCTTACACTCTGTTACTGTCTCCTATACTCTGTTACTGTCTCCTATACTCTGTTACACTCTCTTACACTCTGCTGCTGTCTCATATACTCTGTTACTGTCTCTTACACTCTGTTACTGTCTCTTACACTCTCTTACACTCTCTTACACTCTGTTACTGTCTCTTACATTCTCTTACACTCTGTTACTGTCTCCTATACTCTGTTACCGTCTCTTACTCTCTGCTACTGTCTCTTACACAGGTTTACGATGTCTACGCGAAGAGATCCCCAGAGACGTTCACAGTATACTGAGATCATTCTGGACTATGTGATCCTAGAGGACGGTATATGCCATGTGACACTCTCTTACACTCTACTACACTCTACTACACTCTGCTACTGTCTCTTTCACTCTGTTACTGTCTCTTTCACTCTGCTACTGTCTCTTTCACTCTGCTACTGTCTCTTACACTCTGCTACTATCTCTTACGCTCTGTTACTGTCTCTTACACTCTACTACACTGTCATACACTCTGTTACTGTATCTTACACTCTGTTACTGTCTCGTACACTCTGTTACTGTCTCTTACACTCTGTTACTGTCTCCTATACTCTGTTACTGTCTCCTATACTCTGTTACACTCTCTTACACTCTGTTACACCCTCTTACACACTGTTACTGTCTCTTACACTCTACTACACTGTCATACACTCTGTTACTGTCTCTTACACTCTGTTACTGTCTCTTACACTCTCCTACACTCTGTTACTGTCTCTTACACTCTGTTACACTCTGTTACACTCTCTTACACGCTGTTACACTCTCTTACATTCTGTTACTGTCTCTTACACTCTCTTATACTCTGCTACTGTCTATTACACTCTGCTACTGTCTCTTACACTCTGCTACTCTCTATTTCACTCTGCTTCTGTCTCTTACGCACTGTTACTGTCTCTTACACTCTCCTACACTCTCGTACACTCTGTTACTGTCTCTTACACTCTGTTACACTCTCTTACACTCTGTTACTGTCTCTTACACTCTCTTACACTCTGCTGCTGTCTCTTACACTCTGTTACTGTCTCTTACACTCTGTTACACCCTCTTACACACTGTTACTGTCTCTTACACTCTCTTACACTCTGCTACTGTCTCTTACATTCTGTTACTGTCACTTACACTCTGCTACTATCTCTTACGCTCCGTTACTGTCTCTTACACTCTACTACACTGTCATACACTCTGTTACTGTATCTTACACTCTGTTACTGTCTCGTACACTCTGTTACTGTCTCTTACACTCTTTTACTGTCTCCTATACTCTGTTACTGTCTCCTATACTCTGTTACACTCTCTTACACTCTGCTGCTGTCTCATATACTCTGTTACTGTCTCGTACACTCTGTTACTGTCTCGTACACTCTGTTACTGTCTCGTACACTCTGTTACTGTCTCCTATACTCTGTTACTGTCTTTTACACTCTGTTACTGTCTCCTATACTCTGTTACTGTCTCCTATACTCTGTTACACTCTCTTACACTCTGCTGCTGTCTCATATACTCTGTTACTGTCTCTTACACTATGTTACTGTCTCTTACACTCTCTTACCCTCTCCTACACTCTGCTACTGTCTCTTACACCCTCTTACACTCTGTTACTGTCTCTTGCACTCTCTTACACTCTGTAACACTCTCTTACACGCTGTTACACCCTCTTACACACTGTTACTGTCTCTTACACTCTCTTACACTCTGCTACTGTCTCTTACCCTCTGTTACTGTCTCTTACACTCTGCTACTGTCTCCTACACTCTGTTACTGTCTCTTTCACTCTGCTACTGTCTCTTACACACTGCTACTATCTCTTACGCTCTGTTACTGTCTCTTAGACTCTACTACACTGTCATACACTCTGTTACTGTATCTTACACTCTGTTACTGTCTCGTACACTCTGTTACTGTCTCTTACACTCTGTTACTGTCTCCTATACTCTGTTACTGTCTCTTACACTCTGTTACTGTCTCCTATACTCTGTTACTGTCTCCTATACTCTGTTACACTCTCTTACACTCTGTTACACCCTCTTACACACTGTTACTGTCTCTTACACTCTCTTACACTCTGCTACTGTCTCTTACATTCTGTTACTGTCACTTACACTCTGCTACTGTCTCTTACACTCTGTTACTGTCTATTTCACTCTGCTACTGTCTCTTACACTCTGCTACTATCTCTTACGCTCTGTTACTGTCTCTTACACTCTACTACACTGTCATACACTCTGTTACTGTCTCGTACACTCTGTTACTGTCTCTTACACTCTGTTACTGTCTCCTATACTCTGTTACTGTCTCTTACACTCTGTTACTGTCTCCTATACTCTGTTACTGTCTCCTATACTCTGTTACACTCTCTTACACTCTGCTGCTGTCTCTTACACTCTGTTACTGTCTCTTACACTCTCTTACACTCTCTTACACTCTCTTACACTCTCTTACACGCTGTTACACTCTCTTACACGCTGTTACACCCTGTTACACACTGTTACTGTCTGTTACACTCTCTTACACTCTGCTACTGTCTCTTACACTCTGTTACTGTCTCTTACACTCTGCTACTGTCTCTTACACTCTGTTACTGTCTCTTTCACTCTGCTACTGTCTCCTATACTCTGTTACTGTCTCCTATACTCTGTTACACCCTCTTACACACTGTTACTGTCTCTTACACTCTCTTACTCTCTGTTACTGTCACTTACACTCTGCTACTGTCTCTTACACTCTGTTACTGTCTATTTCACTCTGCTACTGTCTCTTACACTCTGCTACTATCTCTTACGCTCTGTTACTGTCTCTTACACTCTACTACACTGTCATACACTCTGTTACTGTCTCTTACACTCTGTTACTGTCTCCTATACTCTGTTACTGTCTTTTACACTCTGTTACTGTCTCCTATACTCTGTTACTGTCTCCTATACTCTGTTACACTCTCTTACACTCTGCTGCTGTCTCATATACTCTGTTACTGTCTCTTACACTATGTTACTGTCTCTTACACTCTCTTACCCTCTCCTACACTCTGCTACTGTCTCTTACACCCTCTTACACTCTGTTACTGTCTCTTACACTCTCTTACACTCTGTTACACTCTCTTACACGCTGTTACACCCTCTTACACACTGTTACTGTCTCTTACACTCTCTTACACTCTGCTACTGTCTCTTACCCTCTGTTACTGTCTCTTACACTCTGCTACTGTCTCCTACACTCTGTTACTGTCTCTTTCACTCTGCTACTGTCTCTTACACTCTGCTACTCTCTCTTACGCTCTGTTACTGTCTCTTACACTCTACTACACTGTCATACACTCTGTTACTGTCTCTTACACTCTGTTACTGTCTCCTATACTCTGTTACTGTCTCCTATACTCTGTTACTGTCTCTTACACTCTGTTACTGTCTCCTATACTCTGTTACTGTCTCCTATACTCTGTTACACTCTCTTACACTCTGTTACACCCTCTTACACACTGTTACTGTCTCTTACACTCTCTTACACTCTGCTACTGTCTCTTACATTCTGTTACTGTCACTTACACTCTGCTACTGTCTCTTACACTCTGTTACTGTCTATTTCACTCTGCTACTGTCTCTTACACTCTGCTACTATCTCTTACGCTCTGTTACTGTCTCTTACACTCTACTACACTGTCATACACTCTGTTACTGTATCTTACACTCTGTTACTGTCTCTTACACTCTTTTACTGTCTCCTATACTCTGTTACTGTCACTTACACTCTGTTACTGTCTCCTATACTCTGTTACTGTCTCCTATACTCTGTTACACTCTCTTACACTCTGCTGCTGTCTCATATACTCTGTTACTGTATCTTACACTCTGTTACTGTCTCGTACACTCTGTTACTGTCTCTTACACTCTGTTACTGTCTCCTATACTCTGTTACTGTCTTTTACACTCTGTTACTGTCTCCTATACTCTGTTACTGTCTCCTATACTCTGTTACACTCTCTTACACTCTGCTGCTGTCTCATATACTCTGTTACTGTCTCTTACACTATGTTACTGTCTCTTACACTCTCTTACCCTCTCCTACACTCTGCTACTGTCTCTTACACCCTCTTACACTCTGTTACTGTCTCTTACACTCTCTTACACTCTGTTACACTCTCTTACACTCTGTTACACCCTCTTACACACTGTTACTGTCTCTTACACTCTCTTACACTCTGCTACTGTCTCTTACATTTTGTTACTGTCACTTACACTCTGCTACTGTCTCTTACACTCTGTTACTGTCTATTTCACTCTGCTACTGTCTCTTACCCTCTGTTACTGTCTATTACCCTCTGCTACTGTCTCCTACACTCTGTTACTGTCTCTTTCACTCTGCTACTGTCTCTTACACTCTGCTACTATCTCTTACGCTCTGTTACTGTCTCTTACACTCTACTACACTGTCATACACTCTGTTACTGTCTCGTACACTCTGTTACTGTCTCGTACACTCTGTTACTGTCTCTTACACTCTGTTACTGCCTCCTATACTCTGTTACATTCTCTTACACTCTGTTACACCCTCTTACACACTGTTACTGTCTCTTACACTCTCTTACACTATGCTACTGTCTCTTACATTCTGTTACTGTCACTTACACTCTGCTACTGTCTCTTACACTCTGTTACTGTCTATTTCACTCTGCTACTGTCTCTTACCCTCTGTTACTGTCTCTTACACTCTGCTACTGTCTCCTACACTCTGTTACTGTCTCTTTCAATCTTGTACTGTCTCTTACACTCTGCTACTATCTCTTACGCTCTGTTACTGTCTCTTACACTCTACTACACTGTCATACACTCTGTTACTGTATCTTACACTCTGTTACTGTCTCTTACACTCTGTTACTGTCTCCTATACTCTGTTACTGTCTCATATACTCTGTTACACTCTCTTACACTCTGTTACACCCTCTTACACACTGTTACTGTCTCTTACACTCTCTTACACTCTGCTACTGTCTCTTACATTCTGTTACTGTCACTTACACTCTGCTACTGTCTCTTACACTCTGTTACTGTCTATTTCACTCTGCTACTGTCTCTTACACTCTGCTACTATCTCTTACGCTCCGTTACTGTCTCTTACACTCTACTACACTGTCATACACTCTTTTACTGTATCTTACACTCTGTTACTGTCTCGTACACTCTGTTACTGTCTCTTACACTCTTTTACTGTCTCCTATACTCTGTTACTGTCTCCTATACTCTGTTACACTCTCTTACACTCTGCTGCTGTCTCATATACTCTGTTACTGTATCTTACACTCTGTTACTGTCTCGTACACTCTATTACTGTCTCTTACACTCTGTTACTGTCTCCTATACTCTGTTACTGTCTTTTACACTCTGTTACTGTCTCCTATACTCTGTTACTGTCTCCTATACTCTGTTACACTCTCTTACACTCTGCTGCTGTCTCATATACTCTGTTACTGTCTCTTACACTATGTTACTGTCTCTTACACTCTCTTACCCTCTCCTACACTCTGCTACTGTCTCATACACCCTCTTACACTCTGTTACTGTCTCTTGCACTCTCTTACACTTTGTAACACTCTCTTACACGCTGTTACACCCTCTTACACACTGTTACTGTCTCTTACACTCTCTTACACTCTGCTACTGTCTCTTACCCTCTGTTACTGTCTCTTACACTCTGCTACTGTCTCTTACCCTCTGTTACTGTCTCTTTCACTCTGCTACTGTCTCTTACACACTGCTACTATCTCTTACGCTCTGTTACTGTCTCTTACACTCTACTACACTGTCATACACTCTGTTACTGTATCTTACACTCTGTTACTGTCTCGTACACTCTGTTACTGTCTCTTACACTCTGTTACTGTCTCCTATACTCTGTTACTGTCTCTTACACTCTGTTACTGTCTCCTATACTCTGTTACTGTCTCCTATACTCTGTTACACTCTCTTACACTCTGTTACACCCTCTTACACACTGTTACTGTCTCTTACACTCTCTTACACTCTGCTACTGTCTCTTACATTCTGTTACTGTCACTTACACTCTGCTACTGTCTCTTACTCTCTGTTACTGTCTATTTCACTCTGCTACTGTCTCTTACACTCTGCTACTATCTCTTACGCTCTGTTACTGTCTCTTACACTCTACTACACTGTCATACACTCTGTTACTGTCTCGTACACTCTGTTACTGTCTCTTACACTCTGTTACTGTCTCCTATACTCTGTTACTGTCTCTTACACTCTGTTACTGTCTCCTATACTCTGTTACTGTCTCCTATACTCTGTTACTGTCTCCTATACTCTGTTACACTCTCTTACACTCTGCTGCTGTCTCATATACTCTGTTACTGTCTCTTACACTCTGTTACTGTCTCTTACACTCTCTTACACTCTGTTACACTCTCTTACACGCTGTTACACTCTCTTACACGCTGTTACACTCTCTTACACGCTGTTACACCCTGTTACACACTGTTACTGTCTGTTACACTCTCTTACACTCTGCTACTGTCTCTTACACTCTGTTACTGTCTCTTACACTCTGCTACTGTCTCTTACACTCTGTTACTGTCTCTTACACTCTACTACACAGTCATACACTCTGTTACTGTATCTTACACTCTGTTACTGTCTCGTACACTCTGTTACTGTCTCTTACACTCTGTTACTGCCTCCTTTACTCTGTTACTGTCTCCTATACTCTGTTACTGTCTCTTACACTCTGTTACTGTCTCCTATACTCTGTTACACTCTCTTACACTCTGCTGCTGTCTCATATACTCTGTTACTGTATCTTACACTCTGTTACTGTCTCGTACACTCTGTTACTGTCTCTTACACTCTGTTACTGTCTCTTACACTCTGTTACTGTCTCCTATACTCTGTTACTGTCTTTTACACTCTGTTACTGTCTCCTATACTCTGTTACTGTCTCCTATACTCTGTTACACTCTCTTACACTCTGCTGCTGTCTCATATACTCTGTTACTGTCTCTTACACTATGTTACTGTCTCTTACACTCTCTTACCCTCTCCTACACTCTGCTACTGTCTCTTACACCCTCTTACACTCTGTTACTGTCTCTTGCACTCTCTTACACTCTGTAACACTCTCTTACACGCTGTTACACCCTCTTACACACTGTTACTGTCTCTTACACTCTCTTACACTCTGCTACTGTCTCTTACCCTCTGTTACTGTCTCTTACACTTTGCTACTGTCTCCTACACTCTGTTACTATCTCTTTCACTCTGCTACTGTCTCTTACACACTGCTACTATCTCTTACGCTCTGTTACTGTCTCTTAGACTCTACTACACTGTCATACACTCTGTTACTGTATCTTACACTCTGCTACTGTCTCTTACACTCTGTTACTGTCTCCTATACTCTGTTACTGTCTCTTACACTCTGTTACTGTCTCCTATACTCTGTTACTGTCTCCTATACTCTGTTACACTCTCTTACACTCTGTTACACCCTCTTACACACTGTTACTGTCTCTTACACTCTCTTACACTCTGCTACTGTCTCTTACATTCTGTTACTGTCACTTACACTCTGCTACTGTCTCTTACACTCTGTTACTGTCTATTTCACTCTGCTACTGTCTCTTACACTCTGCTACTATCTCTTACGCTCTGTTACTGTCTCTTACACTCTACTACACTGTCATACACTCTGTTACTGTCTCGTACACTCTGTTACTGTCTCTTACACTCTATTACTGTCTCCTATACTCTGTTACTGTCTCTTACACTCTGTTACTGTCTCCTATACTCTGTTACTGTCTCCTATACTCTGTTACTGTCTCCTATACTCTGTTACACTCTCTTACACTCTGCTGCTGTCTCATATACTCTGTTACTGTCTCTTACACTCTGTTACTGTCTCTTACACTCTCTTACACTCTCTTACACTCTCTTACACGCTGTTACACCCTGTTACACACTGTTACTGTCTGTTACACTCTCTTACACTCTGCTACTGTCTCTTACACTCTGTTACTGTCTCTTACACTCTGCTACTGTCTCTTACACTCTGTTACTGTCTCTTTCACTCTGCTACTGTCTCCTAAACTCTGTTACTGTCTCCTATACTCTGTTACACCCTCTTACACACTGTTACTGTCTCTTACACTCTCTTACTCTCTGTTACTGTCACTTACACTCTGCTACTGTCTCTTACACTCTGTTACTGTCTATTTCACGCTGCTACTGTCTCTTACACTCTGCTACTATCTCTTACGCTCTGTTACTGTCTCTTACACTCTACTACACTGTCATACACTCTGTTACTGTATCTTACACTCTGTTACTGTCTCGTACACTCTGTTACTGTCTCTTACACTCTGTTACTGTCTCCTATACTATGTTACTGTCTTTTACACTCTGTTACTGTCTCCTATACTCTGTTACTGTCTCCTATACTCTGTTACACTCTCTTACACTCTGCTGCTGTCTCATATACTCTGTTACTGTCTCTTACACTATGTTACTGTCTCTTACACTCTCTTACCCTCTCCTACACTCTGCTACTGTCTCTTACACCCTCTTACACTCTGTTACTGTCTCTTACACTCTCTTACACTCTGTTACACTCTCTTACACGCTGTTACACCCTCTTACACACTGTTACTGTCTCTTACCCTCTGTTACTGTCTCTTACACTCTGCTACTGTCTCCTACACTCTGTTACTGTCTCTTTCACTCTGCTACTGTCTCTTACACTCTGCTACTATCTCTTACGCTCTGTTACTGTCTCTTACACTCTACTACACTGTCATACACTCTGTTACTGTATCTTACACTCTGTTACTGTCTCTTACACTCTGTTACTGTCTCCTATACTCTGTTACTGTCTCCTATACTCTGTTACTGTCTCTTACACTCTGTTACTGTCTCCTATACTCTGTTACTGTCTCCTATACTCTGTTACACTCTCTTACACTCTGTTACACCCTCTTACACACTGTTACTGTCTCTTACACTCTCTTACACTCTGCTACTGTCTCTTACATTCTGTTACTGTCACTTACACTCTGCTACTGTCTCTTACACTCTGTTACTGTCTATTTCACTCTGCTACTGTCTCTTACACTCTGCTACTATCTCTTACGCTCTGTTACTGTCTCTTACACTCTACTACACTGTCATACACTCTGTTACTGTATCTTACACTCTGTTACTGTCTCTTACACTCTTTTACTGTCTCCTATACTCTGTTACTGTCTCTTACACTCTGTTACTGTCTCCTATACTCTGTTACTGTCTCCTATACTCTGTTACACTCTCTTACACTCTGCTGCTGTCTCATATAATCTGTTACTGTATCTTACACTCTGTTACTGTCTCGTACACTCTGTTACTGTCTCTTACACTCTGTTACAGTCTCCTATACTCTGTTACTGTCTTTTACACTCTGTTACTGTCTCCTATACTCTGTTACTGTCTCCTATACTCTGTTACACTCTCTTACACTCTGCTGCTGTCTCATATACTCTGTTACTGTCTCTTACACTATGTTACTGTCTCTTACACTCTCTTACCCTCTCCTACACTCTGCTACTGTCTCTTACACCCTCTTACACTCTGTTACTGTCTCTTACACTCTCTTACACTCTGTTACACTCTCTTACACTCTGTTACACCCTCTTACACACTGTTACTGTCTCTTACACTCTCTTACACTCTGCTACTGTCTCTTACATTCTGTTACTGTCACTTACACTCTGCTACTGTCTCTTACACTCTGTTACTGTCTCTTACACTCTGTTACTGTCTATTTCACTCTGCTACTGTCTCTTACCCTCTGTTACTGTCTATTACCCTCTGCTACTGTCTCCTACACTCTGTTACTGTCTCTTTCACTCTGCTACTGTCTCTTACACTCTGCTACTATCTCTTACGCTCTGTTACTGTCTCTTACACTCTACTACACTGTCATACACTCTGTTACTGTATCTTACACTCTGTTACTGTCTCGTACACTCTGTTACTGTCTCTTACACTCTGTTACTGCCTCCTATACTCTGTTACTGTCTCCTATACTCTGTTACTGTCTCTTACACTCTGTTACTGTCTCCTATACTCTGTTACTGTCTCCTATACTCTGTTACACTCTCTTACACTCTGTTACACCCTCTTACACACTGTTACTGTCTCTTACACTCTCTTACACTCTGCTACTGTCTCTTACATTCTGTTACTGTCACTTACACTCTGCTACTGTCTCTTACACTCTGTTACTGTCTCTTACACTCTGTTACTGTCTCCTATACTCTGTTACTGTCTCCTATACTCTGTTACACTCTCTTACACTCTGCTGCTGTCTCATATACTCTGTTACTGTCTCTTACACTCTGTTACTGTCTCCTATACTCTGTTACTGTCTCCTATACTCTGTTACACTCTCTTACACTCTGTTACACCCTCTTACACACTGTTACTGTCTCTTACACTCTGTTACTGCCTCCTATACTCTGTTACTGTCTCCTATACTCTGTTACTGTCTCTTACACTCTGTTACTGTCTCATATACTCTGTTACTGTCTCCTATACTCTGTTACACTCTCTTACACTCTGTTACACCCTCTTACACACTGTTACTGTCTCTTACACTCTCTTACACTCTGCTACTGTCTCTTACATTCTGTTACTGTCACTTACACTCTGCTACTGTCTCTTACACTCTGTTACTGTCTCTTACACTCTGTTACTGTCTCTTACACTCTGTTACTGTCTCCTATACTCTGTTACTGTCTCCTATACTCTGTTACACTCTCTTACACTCTGCTGCTGTCTCATATACTCTGTTACTGTCTCTTACACTCTGTTACTGTCTCTTACACTCTCTTACACTCTCTTACACTCTGTTACTGTCTCTTACATTCTCTTACACTCTGTTACTGTCTCCTATACTCTGTTACCGTCTCTTACTCTCTGCTACTGTCTCTTACACAGGTTTACGATGTCTACGCGAAGAGATCCCCAGAGACGTTCACAGTATACTGAGATCATTCTGGACTATGTGATCCTAGAGGACGGTATATGCCATGTGACACTCTCTTACACTCTACTACACTCTACTACACTCTGCTACTGTCTCTTTCACTCTGTTACTGTCTCTTTCACTCTGCTACTGTCTCTTACACTCTGCTACTATCTCTTACGCTCTGTTACTGTCTCTTACACTCTACTACACTGTCATACACTCTGTTACTGTATCTTACACTCTGTTACTGTCTCGTACACTCTGTTACTGTCTCTTACACTCTGTTACTGCCTCCTTTACTCTGTTACTGTCTCCTATACTCTGTTTCTGTCTCTTACACTCTGTTACTGTCTCCTATACTCTGTTACTGTCTCCTATACTCTGTTACACTCTCTTACACTCTGTTACACCCTCTTACACACTGTTACACCCTCTTACACACTGTTACTGTCTCTTACACTCTCTTACACTCTGCTACTGTCTCTTACATTCTGTTACTGTCACTTACACTCTGCTACTGTCTCTTACACTCTGTTACTGTCTATTTCACTCTGCTACTGTCTCTTACCCTCTATTACTGTCTCTTACACTCTGCTACTGTCTCCTACACTCTGTTACTGTCTCTTTCACTCTGCTACTGTCTCTTACACTCTGCTACTATCTCTTACGCTCTGTTACTGTCTCTTACACTCTACTACACTGTCATACACTCTGTTACTGTATCTTACACTCTGTTACTGTCTCGTACACTCTGTTACTGTCTCCTATACTCTGTTACTGTCTCCTATACTCTGTTACACTCTCTTACACTCTGTTACACCCTCTTACACACTGTTACTGTCTCTTACACTCTCTTACACTCTGCTACTGTCTCTTACATTCTGTTACTGTCACTTACACTCTGCTACTGTCTCTTACACTCTGTTACTGTCTATTTCACTCTGCTACTGTCTCTTACCCTCTGTTACTGTCTCTTACACTCTGCTACTGTCTCCTACACTCTGTTACTGTCTCTTTCACTCTGCTACTGTCTCTTACACTCTGCTACTATCTCTTACGCTCTGTTACAGTCTCTTACACTCTACTACACTGTCATACACTCCGTTACTGTATCTTACACTCTGTTACTGTCTCGTACACTCTGTTACTGTCTCCTATACTCTGTTACACTC